>NC_091711.1:30317045-30620075 GCF_041296265.1 Equus caballus | reverse complement strand
GATAGAAATTGGTGATTGGCTAGATAGGAATGTCAAAAAGGGAATCAGGTTACAGAGTCCCCAGGGCTCTGGGCTGAGGGACCAGGGGCCCATCCTGCCCTTGACAGAAGGCAGGGATCTTGCGAGGGGAAATAGTTTTAGGAGAAAAGCTGGTAAATTTGACTTGGGCTATATTGAGCTTACCCTTCTAATGTTAATTACCTTCTCAAAGAAAACTGTATTATTTTTCTTTTAAAACCACTTTTGTTTTGCAGGGAGCACTTGCTGGTCTGCTGGCTGGATTTGTTGTTTCTTTGTGGGTTGGAATTGGAGCTCAGCTTTACCCTCCACTTCCTGAGAGCACTATGCCACTAAGCCTTGAAACCTACGGCTGTAACAGCACGTACAATGGAACAAATTGGATGACAACCACAGAAATGCCATTTTCTACTAGTGCTTTTCAAGTACACAATGTTGAAAGGTATTGAATTAAGCTTTATAATGTCATATTTTTAAAAAATGTATGTGACAAGTAGAGAACCCCTGTTGCTTTTTGTCTTGCCTGCAATGCTGCAATTTTGCCTAATTCTGAAATGTGTAGAGCCCATGTGGCTTTCTGGCTGTAATATTTTGTTCTGAAATAGCAAAAGTTACGTATTTTCTTAATTTTGATGGAAACTTCTGCCTCACCTACAGATCCAGAGAAGACTTGAATAGTAACAACAAAAAATTCCTATTATGAGTAAATGCTACCAGATACCAGCTCTATGAAAAATTGTCTTTGTCAACTGAAAAACTTTTAAAATGAAAAGCACAATTATAAAAGAATCATTGCTCTTAAAGTTTTTGAAGTACAGCCTTTACAGACTAAAAGCCGTAATTATCTAAATATGTTGAGTAATCGCTATTTGTTCAGTTTTAAAGATTCCAAATCTTTAGAGCTCTAGCAATGAGTTGCAGTCATGGTCTTCTTACTAGAGTTTTCAGTATTCAGTACACTTTTGAGCTTCTGGATACTGATGTTGTCTGATTTAATGAAATTATGCAGACCTGTTGGTAGGTAATTATTTTATTGTATAGTGAATGTGATGGCAAGACTTTCTTTAGTGGGTACATAGATGTCCAGCCTTGAAGCACAAACGCCATGAATATGTTCAAGGAGTGCAAAGATGAAGCTATTGCCCCTAAAGTATTATCTGAATTCTAACTGACCCAGAATGAAATCATTCCCTTTGGGTCAAGACGTGGTATCTCACTCTTAAAATGGACACACTCCTTTGAGAAGGAACGTGTCTGTTATTATTAGCAATTCACATCCTGAAGGGAATTCATCTATGAGAATGGTTGCCAGTGAGAGTTCAAGGCTGGTAAACTCTGCATGCTTAGAGAGAAAAGGTAGTTCCAGAACCTGAGGCATATCTGGGGGAGGTTTGACTACATGGGGTGCTGTGGGGAGAGGGGCAAGGATATGCAAGGAGCAGTCTGGACAAGCATGAAAGCACTAATGGAAGTGTCAGGAAAGTCATTAGAATCAGAAAGGGATAAAAGATTAATGGAAGGGTGCATCGGAGGATGTTCAGGATGTACTTCTTGTTTCACAATTTTGCTTAGCATTTTTTCTGATTATGTAAATATCTGTCTTAATTTGAGTCTAAGGCAAAATAATTATTTGGATTCCTGAAACAAATAAATTAGCTGAGATTTATCATGTACTTGGTACCTGGTACCATAATAATCATTCTTTTTAATCACTTTTATATGTTAGCTTATTTATAAAATAACTTGGCTAATACAAGAATTTATGAGTATGAACAATATACTCAGCCCTGAGCTGGCCATTTATGTAATATCCATTGAAAGTCTTCTCTTCCCCTTCACTGTGATTCCTGCCTTCCAGGAAATTATAATCTAGCTGGAGAGAATGTACTAATATACACATTAACTCAGTAAGCACGGTAAGTCTAGTAACTAGCACATGGTAAATAGCTAATAAATACTTGATAAATATTTGTTAAAAGCATCAATATAAACAAAGTTTAAGTTGAAATTAGCATGAAGACTTCAGAGATGTTGTCTTTCTTGAAGCATGTCAAGATTGGCTAGAGGGAAAGGTCTGGAAAGTCATTCTTGTCACAGAGAATTACCAGAAGAGAAGTTGGACAAGAAAACAAACAAACGATACATTGGGATAAGTGGTATTCGTAGGCTGTCATGGGAGCCAGGAGGAGGAGGAGCCTAACTCTTCCTGGGTGGAGTCAAGGAAAGCATCTTAGAGGAGTATTGCATGACCTGGAATTTACCAGGTGAAAAGATCGGGCAGAGGGGACGAAAGGAAGAAGGAACGTTTATTGCAGAATGGAGAAACAACATATCCAAAGGCATGAAGGCCTGAAGCCATGTGGCATCTTAGGAAATCATACATAGTTCGGTATCGCTAGAGTACAAGAAGAGTGAATGACACAGCTGAAGATGAAACAAGATACTCTTTAGTTGCCTGGAAACTGGTAGCTCGTTGTGGTTTTCATTTGCATTATGTTTAAGTTCAATACATTTTTATATGTTTTTGGCCATTTGGATATTTACTTTTCTGATTTGTCTATTGAACTCTCTGGTCCACTTTTAAATGGATTCTCCATCTTTTTCTTATTTATTTAGGAGTTATTGATATATTCTGGATACAAGATATGTCTTAAAAATATTTTTCTCCCACTCTGCCTTTTTATTCTCTTAATGACACTTTTTGGTGGTCAGAATTTTTTAATTTTAATTGTTTAACTTATCAGTCTTTTCCAATATGGTTAGTCTTTGGTGTGTCCAGTTAAGAAATCTTTGCCTACCCTGAGATCATAAAGACATTCCTGTAATTTTTCATTGAAAAGCTTTTTTGTTAAGCATTTCCATTTAGGAAATGTAATTCACTTTGGAATTTATTTCTGTAGCTGCTGTGATCAAGATTCATTTTTTTCCCCCATATGGCTATTCAACTAACCAAGCAGCACTTGTTGAAAAGATCCTCCTTTTGCCCTATCTCGATGCAGTGACAACTTTGATATAAACTAAATGACTGTTTTCCTGTGGCTCTATTTCTCTATTTTCTATTCTGTTCTATTTTGTCTGTCTTTGGCCCAATAATAGTGTATTATCTTAATTTCAATAGCTCACCTCAATGTGTTTCTCTTCTTTCTGGGACCTTGGCCCCTCAAGTTCTAATTGCCGTGATCTCTCTGGTGTCTTAAAAAATCCCAGCTTCCCCCCATCCCCCAATTTTTTGTATATTATTCTTGGCAGGATGGTTGGTCTAAATCAAGCTACTCTATCAAAGCTGAAAGTGGGATCCTAGAGCACTCATTTTAGAAACAGATCAGATCATGTCACTCTTCCACTTAAAATACTGCCATGAGTGCCATATCCCAGAGAGTAAAATCCAAGCTCATACAAGTCCCACAAAAGACCTCTCATCTGGTACCACTCTATCTTGCTCAGTATGCTTCAGTCAGCTGGTGGTTACTTCTCTCCAGGAAGTTTCCTCAGGAACTTTTTGTTAGCCATATCTCAGTTCAAATGTCACTTCTTCACAAAGGCTTTCTCTGACCCCACGTTAGAGTGTAGTTCCTTCTTTCCACCCTGCTAATGTCGCATTGCCTTGTTTTATTTTCCTTACAACACTTTCTACCAGTGGAAATTATTGTATTTATTAATTAGTTTACTTGTTTATTGCATTTCTTTCCCTATTAGAATGTAAACTTTATAAGGAGAGGAACCTTAGCTACCTTTTTTTATGATAGACTTTCCAGTGACAATATCAGTGCCTGGGACATAAAGCAGAGTTGAATGAATACATATGGACATTTGTTATTATAGTATACAGTCAAGGTTAGGTCATGCTTTTAATTCCTGATACAATAAGGTAAAATTGGGATAGCACATTATGACTTTAACAGCATTATTAAATATTGTATTTTGACTTTGCCATGAGGATTATTGACACGTACTCTTAGCTGCTGGTAGCATTACGTGAAATCTTATGCTTATGCTTTTGTTCTCCCTTAGGACACCACTGATGGATAACTGGTATTCCTTATCATATCTATACTTCAGCACTCTTGGAACTTTTGTAACGTTATTCACAGGAATGCTTATCAGTTTACCAACAGGTAACTCTCTAAACATTAGTATTGTTGTATTTACCCCCTATCAGTTTTTACTATATCTGTTTTATAGCCATTTATGTTATTTTACTATAGTCTTGTTAACAACTAGTTTAATTATTTGTTTCATGTTACTCATGGGAAATTTGAGGGCCTGGACTTGAAATCTCTATCTGAATCTTTGTTCTGCCATTTACTAGCTGCATGAACTTGGGGAAGTCTGTGTAACTACTCTGAGCCTTAGCTATCTCATGTGTAAAATAAGGATAATAATAATTGACCTGCCTATCTCACCAGTTGCTGTAAGTTAAAAATAAAATACTTGAAAAAATTGTCCATGGCTACTAGAATGCCAGGGATCTTACACATATTATTACAACACCCCTGTGTCATGATCTTTTCATTGCCCTGTGCTGACTTTTTGTAAACGGTAAGGAAATATACACATGTGAGGAATAATAATCATAATCTTTATATTTAAACGTGTGGGAAGGCTTTTTTCAGATGTTCATAAACTTTTTAAAAAATCAAACTGATAATACATGTAGTATAGACTGCTCTCTGGGATTACTATAGAACTCTTGTCCCAGCACTTCATTTTGTCCTTGTTCTGTGAATTCCCTTGGCCTCCTTCCTGGGTTGGATTTCCTGCTGTCTGCATCCCATTAATCCTAGTTCTTGTTTACTCCCTTTGTTGAATGGAGCACAGCCTATAGCACGTTCTTGAGAAAGGGTGGACAAGAGAGAGATTTTGGAAACATTGTGTGTCTGAAAAAAATGTCTTTTAATTCTCTGTTATACTTTATTGGTAATTTGAGTTGGGAATCCTAGGTTGAAAATAACTTTCTTGTTTTTGAGAGGATGTCTTAATTTTCTTCTGCCTTACTGTGTTGCTGCTGAGAATGCCAATGCCATGCTACCTGCTGACCCTTTGCATGTGACCCATTTCACCATGACTGCCTTGCCCTAGACCCTCAGTAGGGTCCTTTCAATCTGAAGACCCATATCCTTCCATTCTAGGGCATTTTCCTATATTATTTCTTTTGTAATTTCTGGTCATTTTCTGTTTTCTCTTTCTGGAAACTTCTGTTAGTCAAATGTTTGAGTCTTGGACAGTTCTAATTTTCTTATCTTTTCTTTCCTGTTTTCCATCTCTGTGTTTTTTAGGTCTACTACATGGGATATTTTTTCAATTACTTTTCCAGTAATTCTCAAAGGAGCATTCTGATCCAGTTGTTTTGAGAATAGTCTGTAAGGGAAGGAAGGCAGGTAGGAGGCTGTTGCAGAAATCCAGGTGAACGATCATGGTGGCTCAAACCAGAGTAATAGTGTGGAGTTGGTGAGAAGTGCCTGGTTCCCTAATTTCCTGCATTCCCTCACTCCTGTACATCCATAGCAACCACACTAGGGGAAGGCAGCTCCACTGCTCTCTTTATCAAAAGTGTAATAACCAGTTAGAAATCCTGCGCTTTGTCCAAGTATGTCTGATGTCTTCGCTTGCTTTGTGCTACAAAGTTACCAGCACTGTGACACTTTAAGGAGTTCTATCATCAGTCATTGTTTTTTGGCACCTGGATAGCACTGTCTTTCCAACTTCTGTAACACTTGTATTTAGAATTAATAAATTATATTAATAATTAGTGGTGACATTAATATAATTATATAAGTAATGATATTGATTATAATATATTTATTATATATTACAATGTATAGTTATTATACATTTGTAATAAAGTCTGTAGCTATTTGTTACCTGTCAAACAGTTGTTTTCAATTTTTCTCTTTCTTTTCAAAAAGGACCTTGCTTTTTCTCATAAATGAAATTACCAGCACAGTAGGTCTATTCTCTTGTCTGTTTTGATATATTTTAAAACATGTTTTACACTTCTCTCACCAGTAACCCAACTGTTCAGATCTGGAATACACCTAACCAATCTCCTTGTACTATTTGACCTTTAGTCCTTATTCAACCCGGGTTTTTTCTTTAAGAAAATGAGATATCAGAGTACTTCCTTTCCATATTCATTTTTTCCCTTAAATGCTTTGATTCTGATAACTATAAAAACTATACCTTTTGTTTTAAAAAGTAATGCTCTACCCAGAGGAGCCGGCATCCATTGATAAAATACACTGCAACTTCATTAACTTCATAAATGACTTATTCCCATTCTACAGCAGCAGTGAGCACCTTAAAAAAAAAATTTAGAAACATAAAATCCTGATGCTCCTTGGCAAATATATTTAAAAATCTACTCTAGGATACTAGGAGTCTGGAAGAATTCAGGCCAAACAGACTGGGTCGGCCTTTCAACTTCACCTAACTATGTACTGTGCATAGTGAATTGTCTCTTCATCAGTAAAGTGGGGTAAATGATTCCCTGAGTAGACCATGAGCTATGAATGCAATGATTGTTTTACTCATCTCTGTCTCTCTAGGACCTTGTAGAGTCCCTAGCACATGGTAGGCACTCAACAATGTTGAATGAATTAATTTCAAGTTGATTCCATCTCCAGAAGAGCTTAGGCCCCCATAATTAAAAGTCTAGCATTTTACTAAAGTAGTGGTTCTCAAACATTAAAGAGCTTCAGAAATTTGGTAAAAATCAGAATTCAGTGGCCCCACCCCAGAGGTTCTAATTAGGTCAGTCCAGATTGGAGTCCAGGAATCTGCATTTTAAGTACATCTCCTAGGTGATTTGGATGGAGGTATTTTGAGAACTGCTCTTCGAGACACATGGTTTTAAAAGAATCTTCTTTGATCTACAAATAAAATACCAAACCAGAGAATATGTTTTTATAAAATCTTTTATAATTCCTCTTTAGGGAAGAGGAATTGGATCAAACACGAGTCATTGTACTGATTTTCATTTAAATAACGTATTCCACAATTTCGGATTTCCTGCATTTCTTCACACACATCTATATTCATAGCCACCAAATTGAGGAAAGGCAACTCGACTGTCTGAAGCAGAGGCAGATGGTTTGATATTTTATTGGTAGATCATGAAGGATGCTTTTAAATCAGTTTTCCTATCAGCACTGGGCCAGGTGACTCTTTCGCTGAGCACCAGATGAGGGATTTGGTTTGCATTTAAGAGCCATCTCATTTATCTTTAAACATTAGACTCCTATTTATCACAGTGAGAGGCTTGCAGAATCTGAGCCTGACTGAGGGAAGGGAAATGGGGAACTAAGTCTATGTAGAAAATTCCCTTTCTCTTTGTGTTTTATGAATGCGTAGACTTCACTGTGCACAAGTTAAATGCCTGTCTGGTGGACTGTCACTAGGTAGTTAGAGATATCTTTTTAACAATGTAAATAATGTATATGTTTTTCAGGAGGAAGAAAACAGAACATAGACCACAGATTCCTACTAACCAAAGAGGACTTTTTATCCAATTTTGATGTTTTTAAGAAGGTAAGTTGGCTTTCTTTTTTCTTAAAGTAGTAAGACTGTTCTTTTATCATCAGATTAGAAAACTAGTTAATCCCCAGACTCTCTTTTGAACTCTGATGAACAAGGAAGGTATTGGCCCTACTCTTTGATGACCTGCTTCTGTTGTGTCCTCTCTTCCCCAGTAGACTACGAAGCTGATTTTGAGAAAGAAAAGCAGTAGTAACAATTATTTAGAATTGAATGAATGAAAGGTTTTTTTTCTAATCACCTTTTTAACATTTTCTTTTAGAAGAAGCATATTTTAAGCTATAAATCTCATCCAGTAGAAGATGGTGGAACTGATAATCCTGCCTTCAACCATGTTGAACTGAACTTCACAGATCAAAGTGGCAAGATCAAAGGGACTCGTTTGTGAAGCAGCTTTGATACTAAATGATCTTAAACAGTGTCCCAATTTTATATATTTTCTAAGATAATTGGATCAGGTTTAGATTTTTTGTTGTTGTTGTCTATCATGAGTGTTTTGGGGATAAATTTTTGTTAAAGTGAGTTTCTTCACATACTACACTCATTAACTGATGCTACTCTGGAGTTAGGAGTTTCAGCATCAGCATTTCCCTCGATCTCTCTTTTATTTCAATGAAGCTGTAGTTATGAGAGTTATGACTGCATATGTACTGAAAGGCTAATACACACAAATACACTCATCCTTGATGGTCAAAAGCAGATTCTTCAATTTGGGCATTACTAAAAATTCTTTCCATGCATTTGGTGCTAGCGTATAAGTTTTGGGATTTGCCATAATCATAACTGATATTGAAAAGAGCTTTTCTTCCTCCTACTACATACTCTGTTCTTAGGGAGCAATGGGGTGACAAGTCTGTGTTGTCTATATCTTCTCTTCTCATTGACCCCTCTCTGCCCAGGGCGCATATTAACCTTGGAACCAAATCTGTCTCAGGAAAGTGGTAATCAAGAAGCATTCTGTTTGGGACAGAAGATGGACCCAAGGATCAAGGTGCTTCTTTGTGCTATGCTTCTTTTCTCATGCCTTTTTGCTTATTATCTAGAACTTCCTGGCCATTGGCTGCTTATATTGCCTTTCTGAGACTCTGGTTCTTATCTGCTTTCCTAGTTTCTGACCCATCAACTTTTGTTTTATTGTGCAGTTTACCTTTGCTTTAATTTACTAATTTCTTGTTTACTCTATTGCCTTGGGCTTGCATATGTCTTGACACACCAATATGAATCATGCTACTCCAGATCCTGGTTCACTAAGTCCCAGCCTATAAATTATAAACTCCCATGAGCCTGATACTGACTAAGGTACTTTCAACATAGGTGCTTATGGATTTGGTGATCCAAGAACATTTACATGATTGAGAGTGGTTAAGCTCCATGGAGTTAGATGAAGACAATGAATGCTATCATGCTGAATTTTTAAATGTCAGCTAATTTGCAATCTATTAAATTTAAAGGTACGTGTGCTTAGAAGTCTTGAATTCTAGTATATTCACCCAGTTAGAGAGCTAAATTACGCAGGCAAACACTACCATTTTTCTTTAATGTTTTGGAGTTACTGAATATATGCTTTGTTCTATGTATTAAAATTTCAAGTAGTAGTCCCAAAGTTTATTTTGTTTATTTTGCTGTATTTCTAGCTAAGAGTTTGGTTACAAGCTTTCATCAGTAACTTATTTTTTTCTGCAGTACCCACATTATATACTGTTTAGAAGTTTGTTTGGTTTTACAATGTTTTAAAATAATGTGAGAAATATTTAGGTACATTAACTATTTTGTAATTAAAAAATTTTTTGCTTATTTTGTAATATTTGGGTAAGCATGCTCTATCCATTTAGACGTTTCCAATTGAAAACAGTAAAAAATTAAAAAGAATAGGAATAGCATTTATATAAGCAAAGAGATTTATATAACATTATATTAACAATGTAGTCATATATTTTGTATGTGTATAGATGTTATTTTTTTAATCAATATATTTGTAAGCATACGTTAAACTTTGTAAATCTTTCTCCAATTTTTTAATGAATAGGAAGGTATAATCCTATTTTATGCATGTGTGATTTGAACTATTGTTATTTATTTAGTAATTCTAAATGCACTTGTGTGTAGAATGCTTCAATTTTAGTAATCAAAATCAGGTTATTTAAATAACTTTTTCTCTTGTCTGACTGCCCGGGGGTTATGCAATGTATTCTTAATGAGAGATATGATACTTCCATTCTTGTCCACTTTCTTTTAATAAAATATATCTTTGTGACATTAGGAACTGTCAGTATTTTACTTTTATAAACAGGTAAGAGTGCCAGATGGAATTCTTAAGAAATCAAAGTAACATTATTGTTAATTATTAAAAATCATATATCTTATCTAAATCTTTGGGTAAAACCAAATAGAGGTAAAAGATTAATCTATTGTAAATTAAATAATCTGATATTCTTATTTTGAGTCACAACAACTCTAATGAGAAGGAAAAGCCACACAAGTTGTCTGTTTTTGTTTTGCCACTGACAAGTTGTATGACGTTGAATTTATCCTTAATCTCCTCTAACGATGGAACGTAACACTAAACACCTACCTACCTCACAGAAATAATGTGAGTATAAAATGTCAAGTAGCACTTTATTAACTCAGTGTTACTTAAAATTTCCATATGATTGGGAATCAAAATTTGAAACAAAGGTCATTTGCTAGTTTTAAAAAATGATGAGCAGTTAATTTGCAATGTAATCATGTGGAAATATTTTATTTTTTAAAAAATAGGTGCCATAGATATATTAAAATGTATTTAGGAATCAGCAGGATTATTCTAACAGAGAGAATATAAACTTTACTTAAAGAAAGCTATGTACCAATCATATTCACTACATAGAGAAATGAAAATTTTATATGTAGGATGTAAAACAGTATAAATGTATATTCACCTATTTAGTTGCTTATACAGTCATTTTCTCTCTAGACCAGTGGTTCTCAGTGGGGCAATTTTGCACCTCAGGAACATCTGGAAATATCTGGTACATTTTTGGTTGTCACAGCTGGTGAGGAGGTGCTACTGACATCTAGTGGATAGAATTCAGGGACGCTGCTAAACATCCTGTGATGCACAGGGCTGCCCCTCTCCGCCACAGCAAAAAATGATCCTGCCCCAGATATCACTAGTGTTGAGTTTGAGAAATCCTGCCCTAGAGGCTAAAGTTGCGATCTTGATTTTCCTGAATTCACATACCCTGGTTGTGTTACTTTAGAGACATTACCTTGACTCCTCTCTCTGATCATTCTCATCTACAAATGAGGGTGAGATTATCACTAGCATATGGAATGCTATGATTTGGAATAATGATGATATGTTTTCATAGCATTTTGAAAATATTAAGGACTATAAAATGGTGAATAATTTTGAAAAAAACTCTTAAAAAAGTGTTGTTTCACAACATGATTTCCAACATTAACACACATTAGGATGAGGAAATAGTAAATGTATGAATACGAAGATTTCATAATTTTGTTTTATTTGTGAAAACCCCGGGAAGTCCAGTTCATTATTAACAACTGAGTATCCATGATGTAGATACAAGGCGCAGAGATGGGGTTGAGATCAGGGAAGTGGCTCTCTGTGTTGATCTTTTAGGAAATTCTGAGTGTTTTCCAATAATGATTGTTGATATAGAATCAAATGAATACGTGATCATTGTTACTAAAAATTCATTATATAATTTGGTCATTGTAAAATTTGCTTTTACGTTTAAGTTGTATGTCCATTGTTTGTGGAAAAAACCTGAAGGAACTGAACATTATAATGTACAATGGTTGCATTTCTGATTTTCCAACTTGCTGATTAAACTCTCTACAAATGTCTTTGCAGTTGTCTGTTTTGGGGAATTAATGTCAAATTGAATATAATTCATTTATAAGCTTTTACAGAATTATTTTCACTCTATTTACCACATAAAGCACTCTTCCTATATACTATATATAGATTTTAAAAGTGTAGGCAAGTAAACATGCAGAACTTTTGTCACTGAAGAATATTTTATATTTTAAGTAATAAACACTGTATTTGAAAATAGAAAGTAACATCTTTACTACAGGAAATTTCTTAGCCATTATCTCTTTGACTATTCCTCCCTACCATTTTCTCTCTTCTGTACTCTTTAACTCCTATTAGATGACTGTTGTACCTTTTTATCCTATTGTCCGTCTCCTAATCTAGTTCATATTTTCCACGTTTTTATATTTAAAAATTTCAGGATGCATTTGCAGGATGCATCACATAAATATAAACAGAGAGATATTTCCTTTCATTTTCTTTTCAGCTGTTTCTAATCTGCTACTTAACCTATCCATTGAATTTTCCATTTCATTGACTTTATATTTTTCATTTCTAGAGTTGGACATGCTTTAAAAATTTTTTCTACTCTTTTTTCGCTAGTATTGGATTC
This sequence comes from Equus caballus, assembly GCF_041296265.1. Classification (NCBI taxonomy): domain Eukaryota; kingdom Metazoa; phylum Chordata; class Mammalia; order Perissodactyla; family Equidae; genus Equus; species Equus caballus. Next base: position 30,608,091 of record NC_091711.1, on the reverse strand, counting down.
TTTCATTATGATTCCCAGTCATTCTTTTAATCTTTTTAATAATTTTAACAATATTTACTACTTTTTCATATTGCTATCTTATCTGAAATTCTTGGTGTGCTAATTCTTCTACTTGTTCATTTGGTTACTTTCCTTCTTGGTGGTTTCTTTCCTTATGTAGTTGATCATTTTAACTGGCAGTTTATCTTCAGTAGGGGTTGTATTTTGTCTAGTGAAAGTTCTCTGGGCTCTGGTTAGTGACAGCCTCTACGAAGAAGTGTTAAATTAGCTTTTGTTGTGCCCTAGTTGTTTCAATGGCGCTCAGCCAGTTTTACATCATTATCTCAGGTTGGGCTTCTCTCTTATGTTCACAGTTTCAATGTCATCCTATACCTGCCTGTGCATGGCACAGAATTTAGGCTCGTTACCTCAGCTTTGTTTGTTTTCCATCTGAAGACTTGGATAGAGGCAAACTTTCTCTAAAATTCCCTTTTAACTAGTGGGCCATTTCTTCGAGTCTTCAGACTTTTGGTGATATTTGGAACAGAGTTCTAACTTCTCCACATTCTGTGGGCAGAAACCTCATCTTTGTTCCCATGAGGACATAAGAACTCATCAGGTTGTACACCTCCATAGATTATTCAACATCTGTTGGTACCATTGTTATGGTTTTGATTTTCATTTTAATGTTGGGACTGGTGTTTCCCTTTTCATTCTTACAAGTTTGACTCTATATAAAAATTTTTATTTTGTGACATTTTATTCAGAATTTCTGTGGGTTTATAGGAAAAGGGGCCCTCATCTATATCAATATGAACCACAAGTTGTCAGAAGTTCTGTCGTTATTATTTTAATTTGCTTAATCCTAGGCTGTGAAGGCGCAAGGAGATATTTGTCGCATGTAATTTCAAAGCAACATGCAAAATAGGATATAAAGTGAACACATGAATGCTGAGGTACATGGAGAGTCTTCTGTTTTTATATAATAGCTTTATTGAGATATAATTCACATACGATACACTTAACTCATTTAAAATGTGCAACTCAATGGTTTTTATATTCACAGAGTTCTGCAACCACAATCTTAGAACATTTTCATCAGCCCCGAAAGAAACCCCACACCCATTAGCAATCACTCCCGCATTTCTCCCAACCCCTTTAGTCCTAGGCACATAGCTGTATATTCTTAGTTGTGGGTCCTTCTAGTTGTGGCATGTGGGACGCTGCCTCAGCGTGGTTTGATGAGCAGTGCCATGTCCGCGCCCAGGATTCGAACCAACAAAACACTGGGCCGCCTGCAGCGGAGTGCACGAACTTAACCACTCGGCCATGGGGCCAGCCCCTGTATTTCTTATTATAGCCATTCTAGTGGGTGTGAAGTGGTATCTTATCGTGGTTTTGGTTTGCATTTCCCTGGCAGCTAATGATATTGAATATCATTTTATGTTTATTGGGCATTTGTACGTCTTCTTTGGAGTCATATCTATTCGGACCCTTTTTCCATTTTTAATTAGTTTATTTGTCTGTTTATTATTGAGTTGTAAGAGTTCCTTGTATAGTCAAGATATAATTCCCTTTATATGTGTGTATTTATATAATATATATATGCCATATATATATGCTATATACATACTATATATACGCGATATATATATCTATGGAATATATGCAATATATATATATATAGCAAACATTTTCTTCCATTCTGGGTTGGAGATTTTTCTTTTAATTGCAAATATTTGAGTTACAGAGAAAAGTCATTTGAAATCTAAATGGAAGTAAAATATAATGTGATTTTGAAGTAGAGAAACATAAAGCCTGCTATTCACACACTTAATGCAAAGTAGGAAACATGATGTTTCAGCAAATAAGACGTACAAATACAGTGCCAGTTTTTGGAGGTATGGCCAATCATGGAGGTAGGTGTAGAAAAAAAAGGAGATAAGTGAAGAGACAGGAGAGAGATAAATACATGGATTTGCCTTTCTGTTGAGGCCATGCACAGCATTATTATTTAACACTAGGTGGAAGACAGGATACTAGGCAAAGGCAAGACTGCAAAAAAGTGGTAGGAGAGAGTTAAGGAATACCTTGGTTTACACGCTGTTGGCGAGGCAAATGGCTGGCTCAATGAGGCTGTCTACAGGGGAAGTGATCAAGCAGAGAAGAGAGCCCTGTGATGAGATTCAGAGGAAAGTACAGCGGTGAAAATTTAACCAATGATCTCCCCCGCTCCCTGGATCATTCGATTGCCTCCTTGACTTTCTTCACATTCAACTAATCAGGACTTTGATGTTTATTGCTCAGAAAAGTGATGCTTCAGCAAATACCAGAGAGAAGAGGGATTTATTTTTGGCTGCTGAATGTCAAAAGTTTAGCTCTCAGGTTGACAAGGATAAAATATCTTGGAAGGTAAGAGCTAGGTTCTTGAACCCCTAGAGTAGAAGTGGGTTCTCCATGCTGGGAGGATTAGAGGGAAGTGAGGAGAGTTAATATATTCCTGAGTCTCTGAGGACGTGAATATATTCGTGTCCTACTCTACGTGCTGAGCCCTGGATGGCAGCAGCAAATCCATAGGGATTTGAAAACCAATAAAACCTGTGTCCCATCTCTTGGTTAGAGCTCAGAGCCATAAGACCCCAGTAAATACTCAGCTGAGTGGTGCATCTGGGCAGGTGTACAGCATTTGGGCATTAGAATTTACCATGCTTCATGGGTACAGAAGCAGAAACTGATGCATCAGGTGTCCAGGTGAATAGGACTTTTAATAGCCTTACAATTTTCTATGACCTAGTGTAGTGGAAGAGCAGTATAATGATTTCTAAGCTCCCAAGGGCAGAATGGAGGTAAAGAAGGAAACGTATATGGGAATTGGGCTCAAACAGGCTGAGATGTACTTAGACTGACAATCAAGGATTTTATGGTTTCAGAACAGGACATGAATGTTATAAGCTTAGACAGTTAAAAAAAAAATGAGGCAGTTAGGGGAGTGGTGATGGGAGGAAGAAATACTATTCTCATTTTATAGCAAGTAGTCAATCAATACTGTAGCTAAAAATGGATTTCAACCTCTTAATGCTTTTCATGATCTCTTAAACTTAGTCGTCTGTGTTCACTGCTATATTCTTAGCATCTAGAACAGAGTGTGGCACAATAAATATTTGTTAAATGAATGCATCCATACAATTCCTCCCACTTAGAGTTTTCAGCCACCTTTTTGCTTGTTTGTTTTTAAATGCCACAGGCTTGCTTTCCTGGGTAGCAAAGTCTGAGATGGAGTTGAATTTGCTTAAGGTTTATTAAAAGGTACCTTTAGGATCAACATCTGTGGAAGGAAGATGACAGAAGCAGGTTTGGCAGAAGTGGTGACTGAGCCACAATGCAGATCCAAGGACAGTCTCCCCACAGAGACTCTGGAGTGAGGGGAGCCCTTCAGAGTTACCCTGAGTTGGGCCAAAACAGCCAGGCTTTCATATTCTTGCATCAATAAGTCATTGATGTGGACTGTCACAGGAAGGGGCGTGGTCTTGGACCAGGTGATCCTCTGCAATGAGACAATCTAGAAGGGGCTTAGACATGAAGGCTGTCTGCCAATAGCACTCCCAATGGCTGAGGGAAAAAGTTCTTCCCTGAAGGATCTCAGCAGTGTACTGTGGTATCCACTTCACTAGGTAATTGCATTTTAGAGAAGTTAAATCATTTGTCCAAGATTATACATCTTGGATCTGAACTTAGTTTTGTCTAACTCCAAAGCCCGTAATCTTAATATTTTTGCTCTATTGTACATGTTGATGTAGCTGATGGGGGTTGGAGTTAGGAGGACTTATTCTCAGATCTGGGTTGATACAAAGCGCAGATCAAGGTGAAGGACCTTTCTGTGGCCCTGACCCAATCTTTTGAGAAATGCCCAGTGCTCTGCTCAGCTAGGAACCTGCAGTGACAATGCTTTGTATTGAATGATATGATTGACTGATAACTGATAACTGCTATAGTTTGCTACTCACCTACCTTTCCACCAGGGTGATATTCTCTAAAATATTATACAATCAGATAAAACTGATTAAGTTCAGCTTGAATTGTAGAGTATATTAAAGTAATTCAAATTATGGCAAAATATTGAGTAGGTCAGTGGTTTTCAATGTGTGGTTCCCAGCCAGCAGTATCACCACCACCTGGGTACTTGTAGAAATTGAAATTCTCAGGTACCCTTTAGAACCACTGAAGCAGAAACGGTGGTGGTAGGGTCCAGGTGATGCTAATGCATGCTAGTGTTAGTTTGAGAACTAATGGACTAGATGATAATAATTTTTAGTAGGAAAAACAGTTAATAATTAGTATGACTGTATATAAATGATTCCTTTAAAAATGGTTTGAATTATTTCCTCTATTTTGTTCACAGTATGTGCTTTGCATATTGATCTCAGCGCTTCCAAAGGATCACACTTCCTAATTAGTGAGATCTGAATTAACAAAAGTTAAAGATTACCTCCTTGAGGGCTAACGTCTAGGCAAGCTGAGTGCATCTGTGCATAGGGTCCCACTGATAACAGCTTCAGTATTTACCCCTCCCTACCAGGAGATTAATGGGATCCAAACTGAATACTTCAAATATTTAAAGCCACTCAGGTAATGGAAATACCATTAAGCAGCCCTTCCTTAACTTTTTGTAGAAAATATTATAAAATTTGTGTTTAAATTCAGACAATCAATGGGTAATTTGGGGAAAGTACTCAAAGTCTCTGTTAGGAAAACAATAGCTGGTAGTTAGATCTGAGTGACTTTAACTTTCTCTAAAGTAGAGGACTATATGAAATTGAGGTTTTATACTTGGCTCTTTCATGTTGAAATATATTTACAGGAAAGTGAGTTTAAATTGTTTGCATGCTATAAGCAAAAGTGTGTCTCCCTTTTAGATTCATTTATTTTAGGAAGGACTTGACTGTAGGCATCATAGGCATCATACACTGTTAGGCATTGGGGAAAGTGAAGGTGGAGGTTCTTTTTTTTTTTTAAAGATTTTATTTTTTCCTTTTTCTCCCCAAAGCCCCCCGGTACATAGTTGTATATTCTTCGTTGTGGGTCCTTCTAGTTGTGGCATGTGGGACGCTGCCTCAGCGTGGCTTGATGAGCAGTGCCATGTCCGCGCCCAGGATTTGAACCAAAGAAACACTGGGCCGCCTGCAGCGGAGTGCACGAACTTAACCACTCGGCCATGGGGCCAGCCCCGAAGGTGGAGGTTCTTGACCTCTACCATTCACAAGCTAAGTGAGGATATAAGACAGATATGCACACACTAGTTGAGGAATCATACACAAGGAGAGAATCCGAGTGAGTGGGGCAGATTGTGCAATAGGAGACTTCTAGGGAGAGAGGAGCCTAGTGGATAGGACTTGGTGGGCAAAGCACTTATTGAAAAGTTGGAATTTGAGCTAGACCTTGAAGCTTGAGATGATCTAAATAGGCAAAGAAGAGGGGAACTATGTTTTACCAGGAGTGTGGTACATGAAGGAAGAGTAGAAATAAAGTTTTGGAATGAATGCAGGAGTCTGCTCTTCTGGGGGATGTGAGGAGACCGACCTGGGAATCATGGAGGTTGGCACTGAGGTGAGGGAAGATTGTGTAAGTAGAGTAGCCAGCTTTAAAGGCCAGGATGTGGAGTTATGACTTTTACCAGACTTTCTCTTTGAATCCAGAAGGGTCTGCTGCCTGGCAGGGACATTTGCTATATTCTTAATCTGCATCTACTGTACATTAGACTGTATTTATGGTGATGATAGTAAATCATCAAAGGAAGGATAAATGGGCTTCAATTCCTTAGTTTAAGAAACCCTGGAAAGTGTATTTATGGAAAATTTATATAGAAATTTATTTCTAGAAAGATTTCCATTTTAAAAATTCAGCTAAACTAAAATATTTTCCAGTTCCAAAATTAACCCCTTTTGCTAACTATTTGGATAGCTTTATAATGAGAATCACTACTTTCCAGAGGGTCCAGATAGCTGAGATTTTAATGAAGATTATAGTGTTGAAGTAGGGTATTTCTAATATTCTAGTCTTATGAAGATTTGTTAGATTAGATTAGAAAATCCTCAAATTATGACATACTCATTATGCATGATATTTAGAATATTCTGCCATCAACACTGGGAAACAGAGTTCATTACCAACATATGCTGATATTTTGCTGGCTGTATTGTTTGCTTTCACATGCATTCATCCAATAATCACTTGATCTTACTCTTTATTTTCCCAGTTTTATTGAGATATAATTGACATACAGCACTGTATAAGTTTAGGGTATACGGCATAATGATTTGACTGACATATATTGTGAAATGATTACCACAGTAAGTTTAGTTAATATCCATCATTTCATATAGACACACACAAAAAAAGAAAAAAAATGGTTTTTCTTGTGATAAGAACTCAGGATTTACTCTCTTAAAAACTTTCAAATATGCCATACAGCAGTGTTAACTATAGTCATCATGTTGTACATTATATCACTACTTATTTAGCTTTTTTGAGATATAATTGATATGCAACATCATATTAGTTTCAGGTATATTACATAATGATTTTATATTTGTACGTATTGCTAAATGATGACCACGAGAAGTCTAGTTAATATCCATCACCAAGCATGGTTATACATTTTTTTCTTGTGATGAGGACTTTTAATATCTACTTTCTTAGCAACTTTCAAAATACAATATTGTTAACTATAATCACCACGCTGTCCATTACATCCCCATGACTTATTTATTTTATAACTGGAAGTTTGTAACTTTTGACCACCTTCACCCATGTTACCCATCCCCTGCCCTCTGCCTTGGGCTATCGCTAATCTGTTCTCTGTATCTATGAGTTCAGTTTTTGGTTTTGTCTTGTTTTTGTTATGCCTTATATAAGTGAGATCATATGGTGTTTGTCTTTTAATATCTGACTAATTTCACTTAGCATAATACCTTCAAGGTCCATCCATGTTGTCACAAATGGCAAGATTTCATTCTTTATAATAACAATTGAATAATATAACCAATAATATAATTAGTAAAATATAATTATAACAATTATATAATTAATAATTAACATATAATAATATAATAATAATATTAGTTGAATAATATTCCATTGTATACATATACCACGTTTTCTTTATCCATTCATCCATCATTGGACACTCAGGTTGCTTCCATGTCTTGGCTATTGTAAATAATGCTGCAATAAACATGGAGGTGCAGATATATTTTAAGGTAGTGTTTTCATTTCCTTCAGATAAATAGCCAGAAGAAGAATTGATGGATCATGTGGTAGCTCTATTTTTAATTTTTTGAGGAACAACCATACTGTTTTCAATAGTGGCTGCACCAATTTACATTCCCTCCAACAATGTTCAAGTGTTCCCTTTCCTCCATATCCTTGGCAACACTTGTTATTTCTTGTCTTTTTGATAAAAGCCATTCTAGCAAGTGTGAGGTGATATCTCATTTGGGTTTTGATTTGCATTTTTCTGATGATTAGTGATGGTGAGCACCTTTTCATGTGCCGCTTGGCCACTTGTATGTCTTCTTGGGAAAAAATGTCTATTCAGTTCCTCTGCCTATTTCTTAATCAGATTTTTTTTTTTTTTTTTTGCTATTGAGTTGTATCAGCTCTTTATATATTTTGGATATTAACCCCTCATCAGATATATGATTTGCAAATACTTTTTTCCCCACTTGGTAGGTTACCTTTTCATTTTGTTGATGATTTCCTTTGCTGTGCAGAAGCTTTTCAGTTTGATGTAGTCTCACCTATTCATTTTTGGTTTTGTTGCCTTGCTTTAGGTGTCAAATCCAAAAAATCATCTCCAAGACCAATGTCAAGGAGCTCACTGCCTATATTTTCTTCTAGGAGTCTTATGGTTTCAGGTCTTTCATTCAAGTCTTTAATCCATTTTGAGTTAATTTTTGTGTATGGTATAAGAGCGGTCCATTTTCATTCTTTCACATGTGGCTGCCCAGTTTTCCCAATACTATTTATTAAAGAGACTTTTCTTTCCCCACTGTATATTCTTGGATCCTTTGTTGTTAATTAACTGACCATGCTTGTGTGGGTTTATTTCTGGACTCTTTATTCTGTTCCATTATCTATGTGTCTATTTTTATGCCAATACCATAATGTTTTGATTACTATAGCTTTGTAATATAGTTTAAAACCAGAAAGTGTGATGCCTCCAGCTTTGTTTTTCTTTCTCAAGATTGCTTTGGCTATTTGAGATCTTTTTTGTTTCCATACAAATTTTAGGATCGTTTATTTTACTTCTGTGAGACATGCCATTGGAATTTTGATAGGGATTGCATTGAATCTGTAGATTGATTTGGGGTGATATGGCCATTTTAACAATATTAATTCTTCCAATCCATGAGCACAGAATATCTTTCTGTTTATTTGTGTCTTCTTTGACCCACTGGTTTAGTTGCATGTTATTTAATCTCCACGTATTTGTGAATTCTTCAGTTTTTTGTCTTGTAATTTATTTCTAGTTTCATACCAGTGTGGTTGGAAAAGAGGACTTATATGATTTCAATCTTCTTAAATTTGTTAAAACTTGTTTTGTAGGCTAATATGTGATCTATCCTGGAGACTCTTCCATGTGCACTTGAGAAGAATGTGTATTCTGCTGCTTTTGGATATACTGTTCTCTAAGTGTCAGTTAAGTCCATCTGGTCTAATGTGCCATTTAGGCCAATGTTTCCTTATTGATGGTCTGTCTGGATGATCTACCCATTGATGAAAGTCTTCCTGGGTCATTGATGAAAGTCGGGGATTAAAGTCCCCTGGTATTATTCTATTGCTGTCTATTTATCCCTTTAGGTCTGTCAATATTTGCTTTATATATTTAGGTGCTCTTACATTGGGATCATAAATATTGACAAATGTTACATCCTCTTGTTTTATTGGTCCCTTTATCATTATGTAATGCCCTTCTTTGTCTCTTATTACAGACTTTGTTTTAAAGTCTGTTTTGTCTGAGCATAGTTATACCGCTTTCCTTTGATTTTCATTTGCATGAATTATCTTTTTCTATCCCTTTACTTTCAGTCTGTGTGTGTCCTTTCATCTGAAGTGAGTCTCTTGTAGGCAGCATATAGATGGGTCTTGTGTTTTTCATCCATTCAGCCACTCTGTGTTTTGATTGAAGAATTTAGTCTATTTACATTTAAAGTAATTATTGAAAGGTATGTACTTATTGTATTGTGTTAATTGTGTTCTGGCTATTTTGTAGTCCCTCTTATCCTTTCTTCACTTGCTTCTTCCTTTGTGATTTGATGATTCCATGTAGTGGTATGCTTAGATTTCTTTCTCTTTCTCTTTTGTGTATCTACTATAGGATTTTGCTCTGTAGTTACCATGAGGCTCATATATAACAATTTGTATTTACAACAGCCTATTTCAAGTGATAATGACTTAAATTTGACCACATTCTAAAGCTCTACATTTTCACTCCCAAGCCCTCACATTTTGTTTTTGATGTCATATTTTACATCTTTTTATCTTGTGTATCTCTTAAGAAATTATTGTAGCTACAGCTATTTTTACTACTTTTGTCTTTTAGCCTTCACATTAGCTTTATAAGTGACTAACTCACCAATTTTACAACATTAGATTATTCTGAATTTACTATATGCTTACCTTTACTAGTGAGGTTTTTGCTTTCATATGTTTTCCTGTTACTAATTAGCACCCTTCCATTTCTGCTTAAAGAAATCCCTTTAACATTTCTTGTAAGGCCAGTCTAGTGGTGATGAACTTCTTTAGCTCTTTCTTGTCCAGAAAACTCTTCATCTCTCCTTCAATTCTGAAGGACAGTTTTTCCAGGTAGAGTATCTTGGTCGGGAGTTTTTTTGGTTCAGCACTTTGACTATATCGTGCCACTGCTTTCTGTCCTGCAAAGTTTCTGCTGAAAAATCTGCTGATAGTCTAATGGTGGCTCCCCTGTACGTAACAAGTTATTTTTCTCTCGCTGCTTTTGAGATTCTCTCCTTGCCTTTAACTTTTGACATTTTAGTTACAACGTTTCTTGGTATGGGTCTCTTTGGGTTCACTTTATTTGGAACTCTCTGGGCTTCCTGGGTCTGGATGTCTGTATCCTTCCCCACGTTAGGGAAGTTTTCAGCCTTTATTTCTTCAAGTAAGTTTTCTGCCCCTTTCTCTCTCTTCTCCTTCTGGGACTCCTGTGATGTGAATGTTGGTCAGCTTGATGTTATGCTGTAAGTCCCTTAAGCTATGTGCACTCCTTTTCATTCTTTTTTCTGTTCTGCTCTGATTGGGTGAGTTCCAGTGCCCTGTCTTTGAGCTCACTGATCCTTTCTTCCACTTCATCCAGTCTGCTATTGCACACTTGTGTTGTATTTTTCAGTTCAGTTTTTGTATTCTTCAGGTCTGTGACTTCTATTTGGTACTTTACTATCTCTTTATTGAATTTTCACTTTGTTCATGCATTGTTTTTCTGAACTAGGTGAGTGTCTTTATGACTGTTATTTTGAAATCTTTATCAGATAAATGACATCTCCATTTCATTAAGGTCTTTTTCAGAGATTTTTATCTTATTCTTTCATTTGGAACATATTCCTTTGTTTTTTCATTACCCCTGATTCTCTGTGTTGGGTCTGTGCATTAAATAAAACAACAAACTCTTCCAGTCTTGAAGGAGTGGCCTCATATAGGAGACAAACCATATCATTCACCACTGCCTGGCTCTTGGATGTCTCCTAAACCTTTGTGATTGTCCAAGCAACCTACTTTATTCTTTGTGGCTTAGTATTTGGGAGTGTACCAAAACCTCTCTCTGTCCTAAAGGGGAGGATCTCAGTCAATCTGGATTCAGGATGATTGGAAGCCAGATCCTCAGGCAGTGGCTTTTATTTGTTTGTTTGTTTGTTTTAAGGAAGATTAGCCCTGAGCTAACTACTGCCAGTCCTCCTTTTTTTGCTGAGGAAGCCTGGCCCTGAGCTAACATCCGTGCCCATCTTCCTCTACTTTATATGTGGGACACCTACCACAGCATGGCGTGCCAAGTGGTGCCATGTCCACACCCGGGATCTGAACTGGCCAACCTTGGGCCACTGAGAAGTGGAACTTGCAAACTTAACCACTGTGCCACCTGGCCAGCCCCAGCAGTGGCTTTTAAAGTATGCAAATATATACAGTCCTGTAGGACCGCAAGTGTAAGTCCTGCTGGCCACTAGAGCCAGGCAAACTAGAAGTGTCCCCTGGGCAGCAATCACATAAATCAGGGTGCCAGACAAGTGTATAAGTTCTTTTCTTGGAGATACCAGCAAGCTGGAGTGAGGCAGAGGGAGAGCACAAAAATTACACCCACTGGCCTCTTTTCTCTATGAGCACCACAGTAGGCTCCTACATGCACGTCAAACCAGAAACCTGCCCCTCAGGTCAAAGCTCCTGGACAAGCAAGTAGGGCTCTTTCACAGAAAAATTGAGAGTGTGCTTCAGTCTGCTGTCTGTGCAGTACCCTGGGGGTGGTAGCCAGCCAAGAGTTGTCTCTCTGATTGTTACAGTCCATTTATTTTTGTGTTTGATTTCTTTCATCAATGTCCTATAGTTTTCAGTGTAGAAATCTTTCAACTCCTTTGTTAGTTAAATTTATTCCTAAGAATTTAATTTTTGATGCTATTATAAATGGGATCATTTTCTTTTTTAGATAATTTGTGTTAATATATAGAATCACTAATGATTTTTTATGTTAATTTTGTAGCTTCAACTTTACTGAATTCATTGATAAGGTGTTTTTTAGTGAGTCTTCAGGATTTTCCATATATAAAATCATGTCATCTGCAACTAGAGACCATTTTACTTCTTCCTTTCCAATTCTGATGCCTTTAATTTCTTTTTCTTGCCTGATTGCTCTGGCTAGGACTTCCAGCACTATGTTGAATAGGAGTGGTGATGGTGGGCACCCTTGTCTTGTTCTTGATCTTAGAGGTAAAGCTTTTAACCTTTCACCATTGAGTATGATGTTAGCTGTGGGTTTGTCATATATGTCCTTTATTATGTTGAGGTGTGTTCCTTCTGTACCTAATTTGTTAAGATCTTGTCTGTGTGTGTGTGTGAAGAAGATTGGCCCTGAGCTAACATCTGTTGCCAATCTTCCTCTTTTTGCTTGAGGAAGATTGCCACTGAGCTAACATCTGTGCCACTCTTCCTCTAATTTGTATGTGGGATGCCACATACAAAACCCACAGAATGGCATGATGAGTGGTGTGTAGGTCTGTGCCTGGGATCTGAACCTGCAAACCCTGGACCACCAAAGCAGAGCATGCAAACCCAACCACTACACCACCAGGCCAGTCCAAGTATTTTTTATCATGAATGAATGTTGAATTTTGTCAAATGCTTTCTCTGCATCTATTGAGATGATTATATGATTTTTTTCATTCTATTAATGTGATGTATCTTATTTATTGATTTGTGTATGTTGAACCATCCTTTCATCCCAGAGATAAATCCCACTTGATCATGGTGAATGACCCTTTTATTTTGTGAGTAAAATTGGCCCTGAGCTACCATCTGTTGCCAATCTTCCTCTTCTTTTGCTTGTGGAAGATTGTCACTGAGCTAACATCTGTGCCAATCTTCCTCTATTTAATGTGGGACGTTGCCATAGTGTGGCTTGACGAGCAGTGCTAGGTCCACACCTGGGATCAGAACCTGCAAACCCCTGGCTGCTGAAGCAGAATGTGTGAACTTAACCACTATGCCATTGGGCCAGCCCTGAATCATCTTTTTAATGTGCTGCTGAATTTTTTATTTCCTATTATTTTATTGAGGATTTTTGCATCTATATTCATCAGGGATATTGGCCTGTAGTTTTCTTTTTTTGTGGTGTTTTTTTCTGGCATTGGTATCAGAGTAATGCTGGCCTCATAAAATGAGTTTGGGAGTTTTCTCTCCTCTTAGATTTTTAAGAAGCATTTTATTAGGTTGGCATTAATTCTTCGTTAAATGTTTGGTAAAATTCACCAGTGAAACCATCTGGTCCTAAGCTTTTATTATATTTGACTTTGGGAGATATTTGGGAGATATTTGACTACTGATTTAACCTCCTTATTAGTACTTGGTCTGTTCTGATTTTCTATTTCTTCCTGATAAAGTCTTGGCAGATTGCACATTTCTAGGAATTTTTCCATTTCTTCCAAGTTGTCCAGTTTGTTGGTGTATAGTTGTTTATAGTAGCCTTTTTATGATCTTTTGTATTTTTGTGGTATCAATTGAAATGTCTTCTTTTTCATTTATAATTTTGTTGATTTGTTTCCTTTCTCTTTTTTCTTTGGTGAGTCTAACTAAAGGTTTGTCAATTTTGTTTCTCCTTTTAAAGAATCTACTCTTAGTTTGTTAATCTTTTCTATTATTTTCCTACTCTCTATTTCATTTATTTCTTGTCCAATCTTTATTATTTATTTCCTTCTGCTAGTTCTGGGCTCAGTTTGGTCTTCTCTTTATAGTTCCTTTAGGTGTAGAGTTACATTGTTTGAGATCTTGTTTCTTAATGTAGGCGTTTATTGCTGTAACTTTCTTCTTAAAACTGCTTTTGCTGTATCCCATAAGTTTGGATATTTGGTGTTTCCATTTTTGTTTCAATATGCTTTTAAATTTCCTCTTTGATCCATTGGTTGTTCAGGAGAGTATTTCTTAATTTCCTTGTATTCATAAATTTTTCAGTTTCCTCTTGTTATTCATTTCTAGTTTCATACCATCGTGGTATGAGAAGGTACGTGGTATTATTTCAATCTTATTGAATTTGCTCAGACTTGTTTTGTGGCCTAACCAATGGTTTATCCCAGAAAATGCTTCATATGCACTTGAGAGGAATGTATATTCTGCTGTTGTTGAATAGAATGTTCTGTATATGCCTGTTAGGTCCATTTGGTCTATAGCATTGTTCAAATCCACTTTTTCCTTATTGACTCTCTGTCTGGATGATCTATCCATTTTTGAGAGTGGGGTATTAAAGTCCCTCACAATATTGTATTCTTGTTTATTTCTCCTTTTAGCTTTGTTAGTTTTTGCTCTATATTTTTAGGTGCTCTGATGTTCAGTACAAATATTTACAATTAGTTATATCTTGATGGATGAATCCCTTTATCATTACATAATGACCTTCTTTGTCTCTTTTTACCACTTTTAATGTAAAGTTTATTTTGTCTGATATAAGTATAGCTCCCCTTCTTTTTTTTGGTTACCATTTGCTGAAATATCTTTTTCCATCCCTTCACTTTCAGTCTGTGTGTATCTTTAAAGTTAAATGTGCCTCTTATAGGCAGAATATTGTTGGATCTTGTTTTTTTATCCATTCAGCCAGTCTATGTCTTTTTATTGATTGGAAAATTTAAACCATTTATGTTTAAAAAGTAATTATTGATAGATAGGGACTTACTATTGTCATTTTGTTAACTGTTTTCTGTCTGTTTTGTAGATCCATTGCTCTTCACTTATCTTGCCATCTTTTTTTTTTTTGTTTTGATGTCTTTTGGTATCAGTATTCTTTATTTCTTTATCATGTTTTGTGTGTGTGTGTGCACGTAATTATTAGAGGTTTTCCCCATTTGGTTACCATGAGGATTACTTACATATAATATATTAAAAATTTAACACCGTATTTTAAACTAACAACTTAACTTTGATAGCATTCCTAAACTTTACACTTTTACTTTTCCCTCTCACATTTTAGGTTACCAATATAACAGTTTATGTATTTTTTATATTGTGTATTCAATAACAGATTATTGTAGTTATGGTTATTTTTACTACCTTTGCTTTTTTAATTTTGAAACTAGAGTTGTAAGTGAATTATGCAACAGCATTACCATGTTACAGAATCTATCTTTGACTATATATTTTACATTACCAGTGAGTTTTGTGCTACTTTCTTGAGTTTTTATAATGTTAATTAGCATCTCTTTTACTTCTGCTCAAAGAACTCCCTTTACCATTTCTTGTAAAGCACCTCTAGTGGTGATGAACTCCTTCAGTTTTTGTTGTTTTGGGAAAGGCTTTATCTCTCCATTTCTGAAGGAAAACTTTGCCAGTTATAGAATTCTTGGTTGACAGTTTTTTCTTTCAATATTGATTATATCATCCCATTCTCTCTTGGCCTGAAAAGTTTCTGTTGAGAAATATGCCAATAATCTTATGGAGGTCCCCTTGTAGCAACTTCTCTCTTTTCTCTTCCTGCTTTCAAAATTCTTTATCTTTGACTTTTGACAGTTTAATTATGTGTCTGGTGCACCCCTATTCAAGTTCAACCTTTTTGGGGACTTTTGGCTCTTATCAATCTAGGTGTCCATTTCTTTCCCTAGGTTTGGGGAGTTTTCAGCCATTATTGTTTTAAATATTCTTTCTGTCTCATTCTCTTTCTCTTCTCCTTCTGGAATTCTTATAATGCAGATATTGTTTGTTTTGATTGTGTCCCATAAGTCACAAATTCTTTCTTCACCCTTTTTCATTCTTTTTTGTTTCTGCTCCTCTGACTGGATAATTTCAAATGTCCTGTCTTCTAGATCACTGATTCCTTCTTCTATGTGGTAGAGTCTGCTTTTGCAGCTCTTCTTTGAATTCTCCAATTCAGTCATTGTAATTTTCAGCAGTAGGATTTCTGTTTAGTTTTTTTGATGGTTTCTTTCTTTTTTTTTTAGACTACAGCCAACATGAGTCACCTATCTATTTTTATTTAATGTTAAAAAGATATAAGTTTCTCTTGGAGCCCTGAACCTGGGGGAATTTTTTTTATTGAGATATAATTGACATGTAACATTATATCAATTTTCAGTATACAACATAATGATTCAATATTTGTGTATATTGCAAAATGATCACTACAATAAGTCTGGTTAAAATCCATCACCACACATAGTCAGAATTATTTTTCTTGTGACAAGAACTTTCAAGACCCACTCTTTTAGCAACTTTCAAATATACAATAGAGTGCTATTAACTATAGTCACCATATTGCACATTATATCCCAATGACCTGTTTATTTTATAACTGGAAGTTTGTACCTTTTGACCACCTTCACCTGTTTGGCTCACTCTCTAACCCCCACCTATGGCAACCCCTAATCTCTTCTCTGTACCTGTGACTTTTGTTTTGTTTTGTTTTATATCCCACATGTAAGTGAGATCATATGATAATTTCTCTTTCTCTGTCTGAAATTTCACTTAGCACAATGCCCTCAAGATCTACCTGTGTTGTCACAAATGGAAAGATTTCTTTTTCTTTTTTATGGCTGATAATATTCCATTATATAGATATAGATATCTACATCATATTTTCTTTATTCATTTATCCATTGATGGACATTTAAATTACTTTCATGTTTGGCTATTGTAAATAACACTACAATAAACATAGGGGTGCAGATATCTTTTCCTTTTTTTAAAAAAAAATTTATTTATTTATTTATATTGAGGTAATGTTGGTTTATAACATTATATAAGTTTCAGGTGTACATCATTATATTTCAATTTCTGTGTTCACCACAGAACACAATTACGTCATGTTCACCACCCAAAGACTAGTTACCATGCATCACCATACATATGAGCCTAGTCACCACTTTTGACTTCCTCCTTTTCCCCTTCTCCTCTGGTAACCACCAATTTAATCTGTGTATGTGTTTGTTGTTTTTGTCTTCTGAGTGAGATCATACGGTATTTGACTTTCTCCATCTGATTTGTTTCACTTAGCATAGTACCCTCAAAGTCCATCCATGTTGTCACAAATGGCGAGACTTCATCTTTTTTTTATAGCTTCGTAATAGTCCATTGTGTGTATGTACCACATCTTCTTTATCCATTCATCACTTGATGGGCACTTAGGTTGTTTCCAAGTCTTGGCTGCTGTGAAATAATGCCACAATGAACATAGGGGTGCGTATATATTTTTGCATATGTGTTTTCATATTCTTTGGATAAATACCCAGCAGTGGAATAGCTGAATCATATGGTAGTTCTATTCTTAATTTTTTGAGGAATCTCTGTACTGTTTTCCATAGTGACCACACCAGGTTGCATTCCCACCATCAGTGTATGAGAGTTTCTTTTCTCCACATCCTCTCCAAAGCTTGCTATTTCTTGTCTTGTTAATTATAGCCATTCTGACGGGTGTGAGGTGATATCTCATTGTAGTTTTGATTTGCATTTCCCTAATAATTAGTGATGTTGAACATCTTTTCATGTGCCCATTGGCTGTCTGTATATCTTCTTTGGAAACATATCTGTTTGGATCTTTTGCCCACTTTTTAAATGGGCTGTTAGTATTTTTGCTGTTGAGATGTATGAGTTCTTTGTATATTTTGGATGTTAACCCCTTATCATGTATATGGTTTGCAAATATCTTCTCCCAATCATTAAGTTGTCTTTTCATTTTATTGATGGTTTCTTTGCTGTGCAGAAGTTTTTTAGTTTGATGTAGTCCCATTTGTTTATTTTTTTCTTTTGTTTCCCTTGCCTGGTCAGACATGGTATTTGAAAATACACTGCTAAGACTGATGTTGGAGTGTACTGCCTGTGTTTTCTTGTAGAAGTTTTATGGTTTCGGGTCTAACATTCAAGTTTAATCCATTTTGAGTTAATTTTTGTATATGGTGTAAGATAATGGTCTACTTTCATTCTTTTGCATGTGGTAGTCCAGTTTTCCCAAAACCATTTATTGAAGAGACTTTCTCCATTGTAAGTTCTTTGCTCCCTTGTTGAAAACTAGCTGTCCATAGATGTGTGGGTTTATTTCTGGGCTCTTGATTCTGTCCCATTGATCTGTGTGTCTATTTTTGTGCCAGTACCATGCTGTTTTTATTACTATAACTTTGTAGTATATTTTGAAATCAGAGAGTGTGATATCTCCAACTTTATTCTTTTTTCTCAGGATTCTTTTGGCTATTTGGGGTCTTTTGTTGTTCCTAAGAAATTTTAATAAACAAAATTAATTTTGTTGTTCCTAAGAAATGAATAATTTTTTATCTTGTTGTTGTTGTTCCTAACAAATAAATAAGTCCTAAATAAATTTTAGGGTTGTTTGTTCTATTTCTGTGAAAAATGTCATTGGAACTTTGATGGGGATTGCATTGAATCTGTAGATTGCTTTAGGAAGTATGGACATTTTAACTATGTTAATTATTCCAACCCAAGAGCACAGAATATCTTTCCATTTCTCTGTGTCATCTTCAATTTCTTTCAATAATGGTTTATAGTTTTCAGTGCACAGGTCTTTCACCTCTTTGGTTGAATTTATTTCTAGTATTTTATTCTTTTTTGTTGTAATTGTAAATGAGATTGTATTCTTAATTTCTCTTTCTGTTACTTCATTGTTAGTATATAGAAACACAACTGATTTTTGTATGTTGAT
The DNA here is from genome assembly GCF_041296265.1 of Equus caballus. Lineage (NCBI taxonomy): Eukaryota > Metazoa > Chordata > Mammalia > Perissodactyla > Equidae > Equus > Equus caballus. The sequence continues at coordinate 30,589,706 of NC_091711.1, read as the reverse complement.
TTTGTACCCTGCAACTTTACTGTATTTATTATTTCTAATAGTTTTTTGGTGGATTCTTCAGGGTTTTCTCTATATAAAATCATGTCATCTGCAAATAGTGACAGTTTTACTTCTTCCTTTCCAATTTGGATCCCTTCTATTTCTTTTTCTTGCCTGATTGCTCTGGCTAGGACTTCCAATACTATGTTAAGTAAGAGTGGCAAAAGTGGGCATCCTTGTTTGTTTCCTGTTCTTAAAGGGATAGCTTTCAGTTCTTCTCCATTGAGTATGATGTTGGCTGTGTGTTTGTCATATATGACCTTTATTATATTGAGGTACTTTCCTTCTATACTCATTTTATTCAGAGTTTTTATCATACATGGCAGCAGTATCTTTTCAAATGCTTTCTCTGCATCTATTGAGATGATTATGTGATTTTTATTCTTCATTTTGTTAATGTAGTGTATCATGTTGATTGATTTGCAGATGTTGAACCATCCCTGCATCCTTAGAATAAATCCCACTTGATCATGGTGGATGATCTTTTTAAAGTATTGTTGTGTTTGATTTGCTAGTATTTTGTTGAGGATTTTTGCAGAGATGTTCATCAGTAATATTGGCCTGTAATTTTCTTTTTTTGTGTTGTCTTCGTCTGGTTTTGATAACAGGGTAATATTGGCCTTGTAGAATGAGTTAGGGTGCTTCCTCTCCTCTTCAATTTTTTGGAAGAGTTTGAGCAGGATAGGTATTAAATCTTCTTGAATGTTTGGTAGAATTCACCAGGCAAGTCATCTGGTCCTGGACTTTTATTTTTTAGGAGGTTTTTGATTACTGTTTTGATGTCCTTACTGGTGATTGGTCTATTTAAATTCTTTATTTCCTCTTGATTCAGTTTCAGAGGGTTGTACGATTCTAAGAATTTATCCATTTCTTCTAGATTATCCAACTTGTTGGCATATAGCTTTTCATAGTATTCTCTTATAATTTTTTTGTATTTCTGAGGTGTCTCTGTTGTAATCTCACATCTTTCATTTCTGATTTTATTTATTTGAGCCTTCTCTCTTTTTCCCTTGGTGAGTCTAGCTGAAGGTTTGTCAATTTTGTTTATCTTTTCAAGGAATCAGCTCTTATTTTCATTGATTTTTTTCTATTTTTTTTTTTAGTCTCTATTTCATTTATTTCTGCTCTGATTTTTTATTATTTCCTTCCTTCTATTGATTTTGGGCTTTATTTGTTCTTTTTTCTCTAGTTCCTTTAGGTGTACTGTTAGATTGTTCATTTGAGATTTTTCTTGTTTGTTGAGGTAGACCTGTATTACTATAAACTTCCCTCTAAGAACTGCTTTTGCTGTATCCCATAAATTTTGGCATCTTGTATTTTTATTTGTCTCCAGGTATTTTTTGATTCCTCTTTGACTTATTCATTGACCCAATAGTTGTTCAGTTTCATTTCTATTGAGATGACCATGTAAAATTTTATCCTTCATTTTGTTAATGTATCACAGTGATTGATTTGCTGATACAGAATCATCCTTGCATCCCTGGAATAAATCTTACTTAATTGTGGTGTATGATCCTTTTAATGTGTTGTAGAATTTGGTTTGGTAATATTTTGTTGAAGATCTATGTTCATCAGGATATCGACCTGTAATTTTCTTTTCCTGTCATGTCCTTGTCTGGTTTTGGTATCCAGATAATGCTGGCCTCGTAAAATGAGTTTGGAATTGTTCCCTCCTCTTCAACTTTTTGGAAGAGTTTGAGAAGGCTTGGTATTAATTCTCTTTAAATGTTTGGTAGAATTCAGCAGTGAAGCCATCTGGTCCTGGACTTTTGTTTCTTGGGAGATTTTTGATTACTGATTCAATCTCCTTGCTAGTAATTGGTCTGTTCAGATTTTCTATTTCTTCCTGATTCAGTCTTGGTAGGTTGTATCTTTCAAGGAATTTATCCATTTCTTCTACGCTGTCCAGTTTGTTGGATATGGTTGTTTATAGTAGTCTCTTAGGATCCTTTGCATTTCTTTGGTATTATTGCTGATTTCATTTGAGTTCTCTCTTTTTTTTGCTTAGTCTAGCTAAAAGTTTATCAATTTTGTTTATCTTTTCAAAGAACCAGCCTTTAGTTCCATCTATCTTTTCTGTTGTCTTTTTAGTGTCCATTTCATTTATTTCTTCTCTGATCTTTGTTATTTCCTTCCTTCTACTAACTTTGGGCTTCATTTTTTTTTCTAATTCCTTCATATGTAAAGTTAAGTTGTTTATTTGTGATCATTTTTGTTTCTTGATGTAGGCATTTATTGCTATGAACTTCCTTTTATATCTACTTTTGTTCCTGTAAGCTTTGATTTGTCATATTTCCATTTTCATTTGTCTCAAAATATTTTTTTATTTCTCTTTGATTTCTTCTTTGGCCCATTGGTTGCTCAGTGGCATGTTTAGTCTCCACATATTTGTGAATTTTCCTGGTTCTTTTTGGTAATTGATTTCCATTTTTATACCATTGTGGTTGGAAGAGATGCTTGATATGATTTTAATGTTCTTATACTTATTAAGACTTGTTTTGTGGCCTAACATATGACCTACCCTGTGTGCTTGGGAAGAAGATGTATTCTGTTGCTTTGGGATGGAATATTCTGTATATGTCTATTAGGTCCATCTGGTCTAATAAGTCACTTAAGGCCAATGTTTCCTTACTGATTTTCTGTAAGGATGATCTATTTATGAAAGTGGGGTATTAAAGTCCCCTACTATTATTATATTGCTGTCTATTTCTCCCTTTAGGTCTCTTAATACTTCTTTATATTTAGGTCCATCTGAGGGAATTTCTTTTAAGATTTCTGTATAAGGAGCAATGAGCAAAATTTTATCAACTTTTCAACAATTACAGAAGTTTTAAAATATTGTTTTATTTTTTACCTTTTTTTCATCCCTTAGTGAAAGCTGACAGTGTAATGTTGTGGTCTAGTTCTATAAATCAAAGAAAGCAAGGCTACTCAAAGTGTATTGTGCTCACGTTTTCTGGGCTGATGTAAAAAAGCAAAGTGCAGTCTGAAGAACCTGATCCTGTGGCAAAGGACCTGCCATCTTCTGGCATAATCTTCAACCACCTGTCACAAGCATTGGCAGTACTTCTGACTGCTGATCTCACTGCCACTGCTGCCACCAGCACTGTCTCTGAATTGGCCTGCAGTCCTAAGCCCCACAGGGCCTGGCAGAGACTCCACAATGTCCATGAGCTCTTCTTTCAGGTGTTTGGTCTCTTAGTCACTCTATTCCTCTGCCATGAGGTTCTTGCCACCCAGCATGTTCCAGCCCCTACACTGCTGCTGCTGTAGCTGCCTTAGCTAACCTCCTCTTCCTCTGATGGTTTCTATTCTTTGTTGAACTTCTCATTTTGTTTTGCATCATTTTCCTAATTGTTTAGTTGTCTCTTGTGTGTTCTTGTACTTTTCTAAATTTCTTTAAGAGGAGTATTCTGAATTCATTGTCTGATAGTTCATAGATCTCCATTTCTTTAGGTTCAGCTATTGGAGCTTTATTAGTTTCCATTGGTGGTGTCATGTTTACGTGATTTTTCATGATCCTTGATTTCTTACATTGGTATCTACACATTTCAGTAAGAGGTCTCCTCTTTCAGACTTTACAGGTTTGCCTTGGCAGAGACAGTTCTTCACCAGTCAGCTTAGTTTGGTTTTCTGGACATGTTGGCTGGTAATGTCCAGATGGGGCTTGCTATAAGGCTCTATTTTGGGGTGGGGGCCTTGCCTGAGCTGGAGTCAGGGGAGTGATGCCACTGGCTGAGAACAGTTGGATAGGACTTCTGGCTTTGTTACCTGCCTAAGTGAGGCTATAGGATAGGCTCCACAGTTGCTTGGGTTCTCTGGTCAGGCTTACTAGATGGTTGGGACTGGGTACTATATTCAGCAGTGGGTCATCTATGAATTAGCTTCCTTGCCCTGGTGGGGCAGCAGGACAGGCCCAAGGGCCTGCATGTCTCCTTGTTGGGGATCCGAATCAGGCAAGGGTGTGCACTGATTCCCTGGCCAGACAGGGCCACTGGTTTTGCTCTGCAAATGGAGAAAGCCATGGGCTGTGCTCTTTGTTCAAGTGCCACTGTATGCAGGGCTGTTGGGAGGGCTACATAGCTTCCAGTGTGCTCCGGTTAGGTTCCTTGGTTGTGCAATCTGAAGGCTGTATTCAGCAATGAGTGGAACTATGAATTAGTTTCCTGCCCAGGCAGAGCAGGAGAATCAGCTCCAAGGCTGGAAGACCCTTCGTTTGTTGTCTTGACTCAAGTCGACCCACACTCGAGTTCCCTGGCTCAACAAGACCACTGGCTTTGCTCTGCATTTGATCAGCTCTGCCTGCCATACTCTCTGCTTGAGTCTGACTTGGCTATGCAGCCTCCAGGTGTTCTGATCAGGCTTTCTGGTCGGGTAGGCCAGGAGCTACACTCAGCAGTGAATGGAGCTATGAATTAACTCCCCTGCCTGAGTGGAATGGGAGGGCTAGCTGCAAGCAGCCTCTCAGCTGTTCTCGATCAGATTTTCTGGTCTGGAAGGGCTGGGAGTTACGCTCAGTAGTGGGTGGGGCTATGAACTAGCTCCCCTTCCTGGGTGGAGACAGGGATACCTCCAAGCCTGGCAAGGCTTTGTGGTCTTTACTCAACCCAACCCACTTCCCAATTTCCTTAGCCCTATGGTGCCACTGGCTTTGCTCTGCAGAATGTAAGTTCTCCCTGCTATACTCTTTGCTTATGTCGCTGAGCTATGTAGCTTTCAGGTCTTCTGGCCAGTCTTTCTGATTAGGTAGGGCTGGGAGCTACACTCAGCAGTGGGCTGGCCTATGGCTCAACTCCTCTGCATAGGAGGGGGCAGACCAGGCTCCAGGGCTAGCAAGGCTCTTCAATGGGGGGACCCAAATCAGGCAGACCTGCACCCTACGGACTTCCCTGGTCATGGCTCTGCAGATAAGCAAAGCTGCTGGCTGGGACTATTACTTGGATGCTGCAGGTAGGAATTCAGTCTGCCAAGATCCAAGTATTGGTTGTTGCGAGCCCCTTACGCCTCCTCTATTACAATCATATTCCCAGTGGTCAAGCCCTGTAGATTTCCCCATAATCCCTACAGAGCAAGACCAGAGTGGGAATTCCCAAGAAGCAACCCACAACACTAGGGAAGCTGGATGTCCACCCTGGGGTCTCTTTTCCCTCTGTAGGAAATGTAGGGTCAGGGGCGACCTCTCAGCATGATGAATTGCTGGGCTGGGGGAGGGGCAATGCGGTCAGCATGTAGCCACTCCTCTTATCCTTCTAATGCTGGCTGTCTTGATCTCTGTGGTGCAAGAGGGGTGTTTCAGCCTCACCTCCATGTTTTAGGATTTTCTCAGTGGTGTCTTGTCAATGAAGTTGTCAGTTTTCTTCTTGTGAGGGGGAGTGAAGTCAGGAATAATCTATGTCACCATCTTGGTGACGTCACTCCCAGCACTTGATTTCTTAGAAAGTCCCTCAGAAATTCCTGTCTATAACCTTCTTTGCCTTTCTGCCCCAACAAACCTAAAAGCATCTTAAGATATTCACCAAATGTTCCCTGTACCAAAAACAGGGAAGGTCAATTAGCGCATTCACTGTGCTGTTAGAAAGAAATGAAGGGAGGGAGGAAATAAAAAAATTATATGCTAGAAACATATCAGGAATTGTGACTGCCAGAGGCACTTGTGATAGTAAAGGTAGGATTCCAAGAGTAAAAAAATTTCTGGCCATAGAGTTGTCTTCAGTTCAGTTTATACTTAGGCCAGGTAGAAAGTGGTATTTAATAAATGTTTATTTCTTTATCCTGACCAGTGTCTTGGGTGGTCCCGTATCTAGTTCTGAATGTTCATGGTCCATTCCAAACCCAAGGAGGAACTCACAATTCCTTCCCTATCCCCATCACTCTCCATGCCCCAAGGAGTAGGAGAGCAGATGTGGATGTGCCAAATCCAAGGATTTATTGGGCCATGATGCTTGGGGTAGAGTTTCAGGCATAGCAAGCAGAAGTTACAATGCTGGGTCAGCAGAGCAAGTTGTCTCTTTGGAGCGTCTCTTATATTTCATCTCTTGAGACTTTCCTGGGAAATTCCTCTCCCCAGGACTGGCATGAAATATTTCACAGACTTCTCAGCCACTGACTGAAAAGAAAGCTCTGTCAATGGCCTCTTGTCTTCAGTTCCCGTAGAGTACATCTCCTTAGTTTAGGCCCTGCTAGGGTTAGTATTTCACATCCAGGAATGTCAGGTCAGAAGGAGTATTAGAAAGATGAAACTAAGAAATGGCTGAAGTTCTAGCCTGTCCAAAGCCACTCTGACTGACTGTTTCCATCTAAGGGAACATCTAAGGTCTCCTGGAAACAGTCAGCTCAGGTGAACCCACAGCCAAAATGAGACAGCATTTGATAGATGTGGTATTAGGAGCACTCTCATCTTTTCAATTAGCATAGGCAAGGTGATGACATGGTTCAAGCGTAGGTTCTGGAATCTCTGGAAAAAGAGTAATTACAACAACAGGTATTGCTTAGAAACACATTTTTTTTTTTCTAGACAGCCAGCCCCTTTCCTAGGATTAGCAGAACATACTAATAGGCAGGGAATTTAAAAGCATCTAAGTATCACTGGTTATATTTCATATTTCTTCAAAAAAGGGTGTCAGTGTTACTTTCCAAGCTATTCTGAGTGATTTCTAATTAGTTGGTGTGGTACCCTAAGAAGATAGCAATGGAAGCAAGACGGAAAATGTAGGTTAGGAAGAAAAGTGTGGTCTCTCTGAAGGGTGAAGTGATTTCTCAGGAGTATTTGGGAGTGATAGACCTTTCTTTAAAGATCTCACTCTTCTATGAGCCCTCTTATTTCATAAGAAAATACAACAGAATTTCAGAAGACCCAGCTAAAATATTCCATGTGCATAAATTTATTTTAAATTTTATTGCATCACATTATACAAGCATTAAACATGGCTTCATGTTGATGATTATTTAAATGTGAAAATTTATCATTCATGTCAGTAACTTTGGCTATTTACAAATAAGGAATTTCTATGTACTTTATATATCTCTGTATTTGTATGTACATATGTAAGAATACATGACTATACATATGTACACACAGAAATACATCTATGGCCATACACATAGCTATAGATATGTCATATATAATAATCTCTTCAGAAAGATCTGAAATAAAGAAAAAGTTGTAAACAGGGTCTTGTTTGTGTCGTTTGGTGACAAGGAATTAGGACCGGATGATGACATTCTAGGAATGTGTGTCCAGGTGTCTGAATACCCTTTTTAGCCCAGTGTCTGTAAAATTCACACAGGATAGAATGCAAAAAAGGTAGCAAACAGGCTGAAAAACAGGCCCAGTATACAAGTTCCCCTTGGTTTTAAAAACTTGAGAATGTAACTGCCCGTGACGTGCATGCTTGCTTGGTCAAGAATGGTCTATGGATGGAGAGCAATTGTGTGCTGGACTGCAACGTGATTTCACAGCAGTGTGATTTCCCAGGCAGTCCTGTAAGGGTGCTGACCCCCTGCTGCTGCCAATGTCTGCGACATGCACTGCGGTTGCATTTTAGTCATTCACTTCAATGTGCTTTTGCACAGCTGGGAGAAGTAAACAGAATTCAGGTCCTTGACCAGGAAATGAACTATTACCTGGAAAGAGAAAAGAAGGCATTAAAATCCTATGTGCACACAAAGGTTTAAGGACATGATGCGCAATGGTTTGTACTTAGTACAAATCAAAGCATTCAAAGAATTTATAACCCCAAACTGAGTCAGGTATGGTATAAACATTACTGTGCCTGCTTTACAGATGAACAGACTGAGTCAGAGGAGCAGTCTGAAGCAAGGTGACATCCTGCCAACTGTTGTGGGAATAAAGACAGACAACCACTATGCTTTCAAGCAAAAATTAGAAATGGCCTCTTTGGGGAGAAAGCAGACCATAAAGATGAGGACAGAAGAAACTCCCAGTTGGTTACCAGCCCTACAGCCTAATGCAGCCCCAAGGTGTGGATAATGTCAGCACTAGAGCTTCCGGGAGCAATTCTTGTCACTAATATCTGCCTCCTACCCCAACCAAATCATCTGGATAGTCAGCCTTTCTCCTCTGACCAGAGGCAGAGAAGAAGCCATCAGAATGGGTGGAGGCCACCAGGAGCTTGGGGCAAATTATAGAATCCCAGAAGGATAGTCTCTTAAAGTATCGTTCAGTCCAACCCCTTTACTTTTACTTTTGCAAACATGGAAATCGAATCCACATGAATGCTCCACCTCAGATCATAGACAAAGAGAATGGAAAAGCTAGGTCTAGAATCTGGTGGGTTACAACACAACGCTTAACGACAATACAAATCCTGTGTAGTACTCTATAAAACTTTATTGTTTCCTAAATGTCTCCCAAACATTGCCAATTTGAGCTGCATATTACTTCTGCTAGACAAGCAGGTTCAAAAAAATTAAGTAATTTTCCCAAACTCACATAGCCAAATAGCAGATCTGGAAAACGGCAAATTTACTAAGTAGTAAAACATTAAAAAAAAATTGTCTTTAGTGAAGCCAGGCTTACTTTGGAATTGGGGCAGGGCCAGTGTTTGACATCTATATACCACTATTAAACCTGTGGGCCTGGGTCAAGGTGGTTTCCTCTGAGTCCACCTCCTGGACTCAACACAGATCTGGGTTGATACAATTTCACTAATTTAACAATAAACTTCTCTGCAGGTATCACCTACATCTTAACCTACACAAAAAGTGAAAAATATACTTTTTCCCCTGTATATCTCATTTTTCCTTTGGAGGCCAAACTTTGGAAAATGTTTTCAAAATTAGTCTTCAAACAAATGGAGAGAGAGAAATGAAGGGCAAGGAAGGCAAAAGAAATGCTGTAATATTAAATTCATGGTGTATCAAAACTGAGATCTCACCTAATCATTTCGTCAATGAGGAAACTGAGGCCCAGAGAAGTTAAATGACTTGTCCAAGGACACATAGCTAGTAGTTGACTTGCCAGAGAAGAAAGGTTTCAGAAGAACTTTCTGATAAGATATGTGGGAACATTATGGAATTTTATTACAATGTTTTTAGCCTTAATCCATCCAACTTTTATTATCTAAATGTGCATTTAATGGGTGCCATGTGCTTAACACTGGGCTAACTAGTTAGAAGAATAAAATGATAATCCATAGAGACTTTCCTAAAGATGCTTACAATTGTGCTGGGGAAGCTTGATAACTATTTGAAAATCATACATTAACAACACAGATCAATATATGTCAACACATGTGGTACTGATGCAAGAACCAGATAAGTTTATAAGGAGTGAATTTCAATGGGCTGATGAGTCTGGGGAAACCTTTTAAAGGGGATGGCATGACATGGATCAGTCTGGGAGAAAAAAATGGGTAATGGAGAGAAGGCCATCTTGGGTGAGACGAAAAGGTGACTTTAATCAGAAAGAAGGAGCAGGTTGTCCTGGGGATATTAAGAGAATAGCCAGGCTGGAGTAGAAGGCAGAGGAAGGTTTATTTCAGAGAACACCTAGGCCAACTCATGAAGACCTTGACTGCCAGGCCAGAGTGTGCCATGGAGGCAGAGAAGAGTTGCAGGAGTTGTGTGCAAAGGGAAGATCAAGTTAAATTTGCAATTAAACTAAGAAACAGCTGATTTTGGAAGCTTCTCAGGAGTTTATTTTGATCCCTATCAGAAGAACAATGACAAGATTTGATTCGGGGAGTTTAAAGCACCCCCTCCCAACCAAGGAGAGGTTTCAGACCACGAGCACACCTCTCACCTGCCTGGTCATGGCCACTCATTGTGGTGTGCTTTTCCATTTTTCTTCCTCTCCTTTCGTTCCTTCTGGAGACGCTCCAGTTCTGCTTCATACATCATCTCCTGAATCAAGTACTTCTCTCTTCTCATTCGATCCCTTAGATCTTTTGGGAGGTCTGGGATCAGATATGAAATGAGGTGCTTTATACAAAACACGAGGTGCTAAAAACAAAGAAGAGAATACAACAGACTCAGGTCTATTGTCCATTCTTTGCCACAAAGAGCTCTGGGGGTTGGTTCAAGAACTTCTCTTGCTCCAGGGATGTGGAGCCTCTGGAGTATCTGGAAAGTGAGATGAGGCCAGGGGAGGTGTGTGTGAAGAAAGAAGATCACAGGGCTAGGTGAGGAACGAACTTGGTCTGATGGCACCACATAGGGAATGAGAAGAGGAGTCAGCAAAGAAGGTGGAGAAGGAGGCGTCAGAGAATGCAAAGGAGAACCAGAAGAATCAGAAAACCCAGGTTTGAATTCCAGCTCTGTAGCTTTTACTGGTTAAGAGCTGTCTGTCTACCTGATGCTAAGTCACTCTGAGCCTCAATTTGCTCACCTATAAACTGAGTGTTATTGTGAAAATTATAAGAAAAAATTTTTAAATGCTTTATGGATTGCTAAATGCTTTGCAGTCTTGATTGTAAGAATTATCAGTGGGCCTAAGGGAAATGATCATTTCAGGAAGAAATGTTTTTCTTTTCTTTCTTTTTGGTAAACTGCCACAAATACTAATAGTTGGAACTCTAGAATCACTGTCATTCCTATTCATCTATATGATGGAGACCAATAAAGTACTACATGACAATTTAAAGGTCCTTACAATTCTAAAGTATTAAATAAAGATTAATCATCTTCAAATGATACCATTAAGTATTCTTAATTTCATTTAAAATTTGGTCACACATGGATGCCATAGGATCCTGACAATTAAGAGGATTTTCTGTATTGTTCTAGTATTTTAAAATAGTTTAATAAAAATATATTGAAAAGAAATGGAAAGTTCTACTTGATAAGCCAAGTAATAACTTAATACAACCACTTTTTTATTTTGTATGAAAAATTTTAAGACAGTAGCGGATTAAAAATATTTTCTTTAGATAAACAAATACATGGACAAAGAGAACAGATAAGTGGTTACCAGAAGAGCAGGGGGTGGGGGGGTGAGCATAAGGGGTAAATGGGCACATATATATGGTGACTGACAAGTAATAATGTAAAACTGAAATTTCACAATGTTATAAACTATATGGCCTCAATTAAAAAAAATATGTTCTTTAAAGAGGGATTGAGCCATTGATAAGCTAATTCCCAAGGAAGAGCAGCTTAATATTGTCTTCTTTTGGTTGCCTGGAGTGAAGGAAAAAACAGTGATGGATTAGTTTCAAAGAGGTATAGGAAGCATCTAGTCTAAGCCAAGAAGCAGCCTTGGCTTGCATTAATTTGGGCTTTCATATATGTGACAGGAGATGAAATTTCCATTTATGAGTACAGTTAGAGAAATGCAAACTATTTTTAGCAGGAATTTTCTTAAAGACTAAAAGAAAATAGATGATGTGTTTTTATTGACACGTAATATAGGCAATTACTAGGTAGATTACATTTTGTAAGTGCTTAGATAAGCAATACTTATTTGTGTGCTTAACACAAGTAATTTCATGATGATACACAACCAGAAGCTACCACTTGTAATACCTAGTTCAACATTTTCCAATCCATAAGACTTGAACACCTGCATCAGAATAATCTTGAAGGGCTTGTAAAAAGAAAATTGCAGACATGATGTATCAGAATCTCTGGAAGGGGGATGGAAAAACTGCAATTTTCCTAGTTTAAGAATCATGGCTCTTGAATATTAAATTTAGGGCCAATGATTCTTGACTTACCCATTAACAAGTAGCAATTTACTTTCAAATATTTCTTGGAAAATTCAAGTACTTTAATTAAGGAGAAGATAAAGAGATTATGTAATATTACTATACTACTTCTGGATGTGAAAAATCACATTGAAAGTTCTCGTAACTTATATTTATATATGACTTCTTGTTAGTTCATTATGTCAAAGGAAATAGAAGAGTTGGTTGAGAAAACTTACCTCAAATACAATGATAAAAGCCAATCGGGCTGCTAGGACATGCCAGAACTGCAGTGTGTAGCCATAGGGCACCAGTGAATGAGGAGGGTCACGGTAATCTCGGTATCTGTAAATATCCAGGAGAACGTTACATTCTAAAGTATGATTTTTCTGACTCCAAAATCTCTTCCATTCCCACTCATTCATGGGAGAAAAGTTTTAAAAGTTTCTGTATACTAGACATCTGTCATTTTGGTTGTTCAGCATTTCTTCTGGTTAAAGAATCTCTCTTCTCCTCTTGGGAATCATCTGTGTGGGTTGAGCAGGGCTTGCCCCCTCCCCTGACCTCAGCTCAGAAGATGAGCCAGACCTGATGGGCGAGACTCCCCATCAGGACTTCTGCTAGAATGATCACTTGATAAATTATCGCTAAGCCCACAGGATTTAAAGCCTGCAGCTGCTGGTGGTCATCACAAGCTGTGTAGAGAGATCCTGCTTGAGACTGAAGTCAATATAACAAAGCAAAGCTAGCAGAGAGGCAGTATCTTGCTGACACTGCTGGAGGCTTGGGATCCAGCCATTACTAATGTTAATATCACCATTCCAACCTCCCAGTTACCTGAATCAATGAATTTTTTTTTGTTTCAGTTTATGCTGGATTTCTGCCACTCACCACTAAAGACTCCTTCCTAATGTATGCTCCAGTCAGCATCAAATTCCACAAATGTTTGTTGAGCATCTCCTAGGGGCCAAACAGTACTCTAGAAACTTAAATCCATGTGACTCCATTTTATCCTTACCACACTATTACTATTATTGCAGGTGGGAAAACTGAAAAGTGACTCTCTCAATGTCATCCAGTTTTCATATGTTTTGAATCTAATGTTCTTTTCATTAGCTCCAGAAAAGTATAAGATCTGGCAATATTGGTTATTCCAACATCTCTGCTGTGTAGACATAGCAAATTCCTTTGTCTGAATAAAAATTTAGATTATCCAGTCTCTCATATAAAACAGTACCTAACCTCAAGTTCAGCACTAATTTGCATATGAGGATACAGGATAATTCCTATGCATAATATCTTTGAAAAGTATCAAAGACTACAAAAATATGAGGTGTCACTTTTATCATCATCATCATCACAATGACCTTAATTATTATTAGTGTCTATGGAATGTAGTAATAATATATTATGATTATCTTGTCAGTAAAGTGATATTTATGATGAGTATCTGAAATTAAGAATGAATCTGTTAGTGCCTCAGATTGTTGGACTCTCTGTAATGATGAGACTAGGTAATCGTCTAAACACTATTCTTTCATTATAATATATAGTTACATAATCTGTTCCTGTCATAGGTCCAAAACAATGATATATTTCAAATATAGTCCAAGAAAATATTCTAGAAGAAAAATAGCAGTATGCTTTTAATTATACATATGGCCGATTATTAGACAAAAGTATATTTATAAAAGGAGGGAGCCCAAATTGTTTCAAAATTTGCCTTCATTAACTCCTCAGACTTTTTACACAATAATGTTTACTAAAACAAGAAATTCTTTTCAGGAGTCACTGGTCCCTCTCCTATTTATGCCTCTACTCTGCTCTCATGTTTTGCCTTTCATTTCGACTGCTGCATTTTGACTAGCTTCTCAGACCTCGTTTGGCTTTTCATTTGAAGAATTTTGACAAATCTCTTCCTGTCTGGATCCCTTCTAAATTCACTGGGTGGAAAAATCATGGTTTTTCCTTGACCCTGCAGACTATTTTCCTTGACTATTTCCAGAAAATACAATTCAGATGTATCATTCTTGAAATTCCTGCTAAAAATTCATAGCAAATAAATGAATTCATTTATTCATTCTATGCTGAATAAATAAGGATATGTCAAATATAAACAGCCATTAAATGTAAGTATGAAAACTAGAAAGTTAAAATGACTCAATTTTATGACTCAATAATGATAGTAGATTATCAAACACAATGACTCTATTTGTAAAATTGTACACAGATAATATGCAAAAGTGAAAACGGTTGTTTCAAGATGGTGATTTAAAATTTTAATTTATGAATTTTTAAGATTAAAAAAATTAATGTTCTTTACATTTTCTTTTTAATGTTTAGAAAACATTATACACATGGCTATGGTGAGCTGGCAGCATTTTAGATAATTTCTCTGTAGAGATCCAGTTGTTGAGAATATGTATCTATTTGTTCAGGCTTGTGTAACATATGTCCATTTGCAGATTTATCACAGAGTTCAGCTAACCTGTGCTCAGAGAACACAATGTGCATATAATGGCACTTAGGTTCTGAGAACAAGAATGAGAAGTTGTGAAATTCTTGGTTCAGTTTTCAGAAGCAGCAGGTTTCTGGTCTTCCGACTCTCTTAAGTCATTGTACCATAAAGTCAAGTTTCTCTCTAGAAAATTTCTTATTGCTACCCTAAGGGAATTAAAACTCCATGGTGCCATAGTTTGGCTGTCGTCATCTTCAGGGCCTGCAGCTATGTCTAGAATTGTGCACTGAAAAGCACACTGGAACCAAGTTTGCGGTTTGCCTGACTAATATGATCTTGGGTAATTCATGAAGCTTCTGTGGACATCAGGTTTCCCTAGCAACAAAATTAGTCTCTCCATCTCACCCTATTCTAAAATTTTAGACTCTTGCTCTTTTCTTCTATGAGTTTGCAGGTGACTGTTGCAAGCGAAACTCTCAGTTCACACTCCAGCCTACTCCTCCCTGATCGCATTGGCCTTTTCCGTGAGGCAGAGGTTTGAGGGAGGACTATGCTCAGATGTCATTTGTGCTTCGTGTCTCTGTTTTTGATACAGTACTATTTATTTGCAAATGACTGGTTACATGTTCTCTGGCACTTGTACAAGAAAACACTTTCCTGTCCTGCTGTAGAAATAGCCAGGAAGCTAATCTCCAAAGCTAATTAAATCAAAGGTTTACTCCTCTAATCTTTTAGCCTAGCACCTTCAAAGATACTACGTAGCCCAGAGGCATTAACGTTTGGAGGAATTTTTTCCTGCAAGTCAGAGTTGTTTTCAGAAAATAATTTCCTAGCTTCAATTTTACATGTGGGAAAGGAGAGATGTTTCCTCTTGACTTAAGTTAATGCATTTTCTAAAGTTGCTTTTATTTCTCAAGAAATGGATGATTGACTTGCAAATATTATTTTTCTAGCAGTAAGGATAGTTAATTCATCCTACTGTTTAAACTGTGAAAATAAAAGTACATGTACATTTGAAAGGATCATAAGTGAACCTCATGTAACCCCCATCCAAGTTAAGACATAGAACATGGTCAGTGGCTAAGTAATGCCTCAGTGGCAATCCCAGACACCCCAATAAATAACAGCTATTGTAATTTTTTGCTTTTCTTTATAGTTATACTACTTATGCAAGTGTTCCTAAATAAAACAGTGCTTAGTATTGTCTGCTTTGAACTCTATATAAATGGAATCATATTGTACCTGTTATGCTGTGATTACATCTTTAATTATTATGTAATTTATTTTTGAGTTCTCAATTCTATTCCATTTTGTATTTATCTGTTCCTAAGACAACATCACACTGATTAATTACTATAATTTATACCATGATTAATATAAGGTAAATCTCCACCTTGTTGTCATCCTTCAAACATGTCTTGACTATTCTTCATCCTTTGCTTCATCACATTATTTTGGCCCTTAGATGCACAGAATTGGCCTAATCATAGTTCTTAATTTTTATTACTAACCTTATTGGTCCATTTATATTTGTATTTTCTCTAATTTTAATGTTTATTTAATACCTTAATAATATAATAAACTCTCATAAATCCACCATGCAGTCCAAGAATTAAAACATTACCAGGAACTTCTGTCTTTCTCTGTGTTCCTCTCTCATCTTATCCCCCATGCTTTCCTTATCCTGAATTTCATTTTTATCGTTAACATATATTTATGTAGATATATTCATTTGTCTGAATATTATACTGTTTAGTTTTGTTTGTTTTTGAAATTTCTGGCAAGGATGTTATACCGTATGTAGTTTTCTGAGGCTTGCTGTTCTTCACTATCATGCTACTAAGTTTCATCCATGCTGTTGCAGGTAGCTAATTTATTTCCACTGCTGTAAAATAGACCCCAGTATGAATATATTGTTGTTTTATGTAGTGTATGTTTAGATCAAAGGCTTGTCATTTCTCTATTTTCTTTCAACTTCCCTAACCATGTAGGGTCTTGAAAAACAAGGCTTCAGTCTACCCAGTTCAGCAAATGCCCTTTGGGTAAAAGTTGGTTGCAATGCTCTGCATACCACTCTGGATTCTGCTTTTATTTATTATTTAAAAAACATATTTTTTCCTTTGAAGTGAATCATCCCTCTGTCCAGTGTGACCACACTATATATACTATGTGCCCATTAGTCACTTAGTAGTTGTCTCGATTATCAGATCGACTGTCATGGTATTGCAGTGCTTGTGTTTAAGTAGACCTATTTTACTTAATAATGGCTCCAAAGCACAAGAGTAGTGATGCTGGCAATCTGGATATGCCAAAGAGAAGCTGTAAAGTGCTCCTTTTAAGTGAAAAGGTGGAAGTTCTTGACTAATATGGAAAGAAAAAAAATCGTATGCTGGGGTTGCTAAGATCTATGGTAGCTTTTATTACAGTGTGTTGTTATAATTGTTCTATTTTATTATTGTTGTTATTAATCTCTTACTGTGCCTAACTGATAAATTAAACTTTATCATAGGTATGTACATATAGGAAAAAACATAGCATAGATAGGGTTTGGTACTATTCATGGTTTCAGGCATCCACTGAGAATCTTGGGATATATCCCCCGTGGATAAGAGTGGGGAGGGGATTACTGTATTGTTGAATTTGGTTTCCTAATATTTTGTTGAGGATTTTTGTGTTTATATTCATCAGGGATACTGGCCTGTAATCTCCTTTCTTGTGGAATCCTTGTCTCGCTTTGGTATCAGGGTAATTCCAGCCGTATAAAATGAGTTTGGAAGTGCTCCCTCTTCTATTTTTTGGAAGAGTTTGAGAAGGATTGATATTAATTCTTCTTTGAAAGTTTGGTAGAAATCATCAGTGAAGCCATCTGGTCCTGAACTTTTGTCTGTTGGGAGGTTTTTGATTACTGATTCAATCTCCTCACTAGTAATTAGTCTGTTCAGATTTTCTATTTCTTCCTAGTTCAGTCTTGGTAGGTTGTATGTTTCAAGGAATTTATCCATTTCTTCTAGGTTGTCAGATTTGTTGGTGTGTAACTGTTCATGGTATTCTCTTACGATGCTTTGTATTCCTGTGGTATCAGTTGTAACATCTTTGCTTTCATTTTTTATTTTATTTATTGGAGTCCTCTCCCTTTTTTTCTTGGTAAGTCTAGCTAATGGCTTGTCAATTTTGTTTATCTTTTCAAAGAGCCAGCTCTTAGTTTCATTGATCTTTTCTATTGTCTTTTTCGTCTTGTTTCATTTATTTCCACTCTGATCTTTGTGATTTCCTTTCTTCTACTAACTTTGAGCTTCATTTGTTCTTCTTTTTTCTAGTTCCTTGAGGTACAAAGTTAGGTTGTTTATATAGCATATTTCTTGTTTCTTGAGGTAGGCATTAATCACTATGAACTTCTCTCTCAGAACAGCTTTTGCTGCACCCCACATGTTTTGGTATGTTGTATTTCCATTTCCAAATGTCTCAAGGTATTTTTTTACTTCTTTTTTGACTTCTTTGACCCATTGGTTGTTCAGTAGCATGTTGTTTAATATCCACATATTTGTGAATTTTCCAGTTTTCTTCTTGTAGTTGATTTCACATTTCATATTATTGTGGTCAGAAAAGATGCTTGATATGATTTCAATATTCTTATACTTATTAAGAATTTTTTTGTGGCCTAACATATGATCTATCTTGGAAAATGTTCTATGTGTACTTGAGAAGAATGTGTATTCTGTCACTTTGGGATGGAATATTCTGTATCTATCTGTTAAATCCATCTGATGTAACTGGTTGTTTAAAGCCAATGTTTCCTTATTGATTTTCTATCTGGATGATCTATCCATTGATGTAAGTGGGGAAATAAAGTCCCCTAATATTATTGTGTTGCTGTCCATTTCTCGCTTTATGTCTATTAATATTTGCTTTATATATTTAGGTGCTCCTATGTTGGGTATGTTGGGAAATGTTATATTCCCTTGTTGGATTGACCCCTTTGAGGTGGGTGTTAAAGGGCACCCAAAATTACTCACCCCATTTCTGATTTTTACTAATTTTGAACGAAGGAACTAAAAAAATTATAACCCAGGAACTGGCTTTATCATTATGTAATTACCTTCTTTGTCTCTTATTACATTCTTTGTTTTAAAGTCTATTTTGTCTGATGTAAGTATAGCTACTCCAGCTCTCTTTAGGTTCATTTGCACAGAATATCTTTTTCCATCCCTTCACTTTCAGTCTGTGTGTGTCCTTACATCTGAAGTGAGTCTCTTGTAGGCAGCATATAAATGGTCTTTTTAAAAAAAAATCCATTCAGCCACTCCGTCTTTTGATTGGAAAACTTAGTCTACTTACATTTAAAGTAGTTATTGATAAGTATGTACTTATTACCATTTTGTCATTGTTTTCTGTTTTTTTTTTTTGTAGCTCCTCTTTGTCCTTTTCTTCTTCTCTGGCTCTCTTTCTTTGTGGTTTGATGATTTTCTTTAGCGGTATGTTTAAATTCATTTCTGTTTATCTTTTGTGTATCTACCATAGATTTTTGCTTTGTGGTCACCATGAGGCTTACATATAACACCTTGTATTCATAATAGTCTGTTTTAAGTTGATATGCTTAAGTTGGATCACATTTTAAAGCTCTACACTTTTACTCCCCCCCATTTTGTTTTTGATGTCACAATTTACATCTTTTTATCTTATGTATTCCTTAACTAATTATTGTAGTTATAATTATTTTTTACTACTTTTATCTTTTAATCCTCATACTAGCTTCATAAAAGATTATTCTACAGCCTTTTCTATATATTTGCTTTTACCAGTGAAATTTATAGTTTCATATGTTCTCTTGTCACTCAGCACCATTTCATTTTGGCTTATTTAATATTTTTTGTAAGGTTGGCATAGTGGTGATGAACTCCTTTCACTTTTGCTTGTCTGGAAAACTCTTTCTCTCTCTTTCAATTTTGAAAGACAACTTTGCCAGGTAGAGTATTCTTAGTTGGCAGTTGTTTTTGTTCAGCACTTTGAATATATTGTGCTACTCCCTTCTGGCCTGCAAGGTTTCAGCTGAAAAATCTGTTGATAGTCTTATAGGGGTTCCCTTGTATGTAGCAAATTGTTTTTTCTCTTGCTGCTTTTAATATTCTCTTTTTTTAAAAGGTTGGCACCTGAGCTAACAACTGTTGCCAATCTTCTTTTTTTTTCCTGCTTTATCTCCCTAACCCCGCCCCAGTACGTAGTTGTATATTTTAGTTGTGGGTCCTTCTAGTTGCGGTACATGGGATGCCACCTCAGCATGGCCTGATGAGTGGTGCCACGTCCACGCCCAGGATGCAAACTGGTGAAAGCCTGGGCTGCTGAAGTGGAGCTCACGAACGTAACCACTCAGCCATGGGGCCGGCCACTCTCCTTGTCTTTAACTTAAGACACTTTAAGTATAAAGTCTTGGTGTGGGTCTCTTTGGCTTCCTCTTATTTGGAACTCTGTGGGCTTCCTGGATTTAGATGTCTGGGTTACACCCCTACAAATTCTGTTTTAATTGGTCTGAGTCACAGCCTGGTCGAGAGGAGATTTAAAGACTCTCCCACTTAGTCAGAAAGGGCCGTCTGAGCAAAACCTCCCCATGACAGAGGCAGCCCAGCTTAGGCTAAGAATGGTATGCTCACCTGCAGTACTTGAGAGGAGTCCCTGAGAACTCACTGCCGTCAGACTCAGGTTCAGATCGGTTCTCAAAGTCAGAAATTCGAAACACAGACAAGCTGGCATTCACATAGCCAACCATGCACCTAATAGAGAAAACAAATTCTATAATTATAACTCTGTTCACTTCTGCCTCCCATTCACTAAAGGCTCTACTTCCTAGAAGTTTTAAGTGCTGTTAGCTGGTTCTGACTGTCACAGTGCTCAAGTTAAGATACACTGGAAAACCATGGGTATGTTGAATCGGAAACAAGTCATTTCTTTTGTTCTGGTCCTTTTTGTGCAGAATCATCACACAGAACATCACTATCCCAATAAATCCTTCAGTGAAATAAGTGAAAGACAGAATTGCATAATCAGCATAAATTATAGGTAAGTCCCTGCTTTTTTCATTGATAATACACACACACGCACACATTCCTTCATTAATTAACATCTATACTCTCTCATAATGCCCTGAATATGATTGTCATGAATATGATGCCCCATCTACAACTCACATCCCAAGCTATGGTCATGCTAGACTATATTCCCTGCATGTATCATATGCTTTCATAACTCTGTGCAGGTTGCCTTTTCTGTTGGAATTCCCTACTCATTTCTTTACAGGTAGAAATAGTGCTTATCCTTCAATGGTCAACTGAAATGCCACCCCTTCTGGGAAGATGTCCTAACCTCCCAGTAAGAAGACTCACTCCTTTCTCTCTATCGTGCCACTAAACTTATTTCACAATTGTAGTACAGCTTGTGCTAGAGTTGGCTGCATACATGTATGTCTTCTTCTCTGGACTGTCGTGGTTTTTTTTTTTGGAATAGAGCAGGCATCATAGATATTTTTGTATCCTAGGACTTAGGATAGTCTTATGCAGTGTGGGAATCCAGTAAATATTGAATTCAACTGGAGG
The DNA here is from genome assembly GCF_041296265.1 of Equus caballus. Lineage (NCBI taxonomy): Eukaryota > Metazoa > Chordata > Mammalia > Perissodactyla > Equidae > Equus > Equus caballus. The sequence goes on along the minus strand of NC_091711.1, from coordinate 30,568,980 downwards.
AAAACTAAAGTACCAGAGTTTCTATCTAGGTCTCGAGAAGGGACTAAGAATAAATCTATTGCCTGGATCCCACAGGGATTATAATCTTTCTGAGGACATGGCTTTCATTCTGTACTGGGGATCAGTATATTACAATACTGAAAACTTCGGCTTTGAGGTCAAATTGTAGCTCTTCTGCTTTCTAGCCATGTAATCTTGGCAAATTATGTAACTTCTTTAAGCAACAAAAGTGCCCACCATCATGGGGATTAAACAAAATGATATATAGTGCTTAGCCTATAGCAAGATCTTCATAAATGTGAGTGGCTGTTATGAATTCACTTTATTTATTTTGCACCAAGCAGGAGGTCAGTAAATAATTATTGACTGAATGAATAAATCATGGTCTTCAAACTCTCTTCATTAACACATCTGGTGTGATTATCTCAAGTTGCTGAATACCAAAGCAAAATGATGACATGAACATAGTTCTGAGAGCCCACAGGTTCTGTGTGTTTTCTCACTCAAGACAAATCACTGGTTTCACCATGGCCTTAAAAAAAATGAACCAAGCAGAAGGACTCATTTGTCAAATCACTCATGGGTGAAACAAATTGTCAGTGGATGTATAACATGCCTTATGCCAACTGGCAGCAGGCCTCTCCTTGAGAAACATCTCCCCTTGAGAGGGTAATTTGAAATGATGTCTCCCCATCTATGAACTGCCTAGAACATGACATGAAAACAATTAGCATCTTGATGATTATTAGCTGTCACAGACAGGGAGCTAGTTTTGTGAAATACAGACTTCCAGGAGCTGAGCTGTGGGAAAAGAAAGGTGCTCTGGAAAATGGCAGAAAACAGGCCCAGCACTGAAATGGAATATTCATGACCCCTCCTACACTCTTCTCTCACAAAGTAACCCTGAGCTTTATTGAGATTAAAGCTGCTGTCTAATGGCTGCTCTGTTCAAAAACTCAATTGAGAATCTAAATTTGAATGAAATACCTGTCTCATGGACTGAACACTCCACCCTCAAAAGAAGGAGGCTACATCTTTGAACTATTTATTAAGCATATTCATGTAAGGTCAGTCATAAATCCAAGCTGAAAATGTGCCTTTAATAGATGGGTACACATTTCTAGGTACAAAGCATTACACATGGACCTAGTACATATATACATAGTTATCAGCTGTGTTAGTTTTCTTTCCATATTATTTCCGTAATCAGGGAAGAAGGACTGCTAATACTGAACTATTTAGGCATTTCTCCAATTCTTTTCACTATGGTAGAATAGATGAGATGGTCATCAACTCAGGAAATGAGATTTCCCATGTTTCGCTGTATTAAGTTTAACCAATGGCATCCACGTGTCAACTCAGTGACCTACTGTTACAGCAGGCAGCCACAGGCAACAGCAGATCCCATGTTTATCACTCAGTTCGCTGACGGGAACGCTATATACCCTAACTGTGACACACCACCAGCTCCAAGTGAGCAAGAGGAAAGATGAGGCTACAGTGATGATCAGGGAGAAGTGACAGGTATGGAGAAAAAGTATCAGACAGAGAAAGAGTTTCCTGTGATGAAGTCTATTTTTGTAAGGGGCTAGTAGATGGCCTCTGAAGGCATTTCCAAGGAAGGAGATTCAGAAAATGTCTTATGGAAGGGTAGCATTGTTTGAATTAGGATGCATACCTCTTCCAAGTAACTTATGAGAAGAGCACATTCATTTAAATGTGAGAATCCTGGTTTTAAAACTATTTGTTAGTTATTGTTTTCAACCCTTTACTACAGGGAAAAAGATGAACTAGTGATCACTATAATCGGTTACAAGAGAAAGAATAGAATCAGAAGTTGCCTTTTGAGTTTGTAGATTCCAGATCAAAATGACTGCAGAGTGTTTTGGAATTTTGCTACTAAATTTGCTTTTGAGGTTTTAGACATTGTGATGCAAATAGCATGGGGATAGGACTCAAAGAGTGAAAAATCTAGGGGAAATTAGATCAGGTTTATGCATTTAAAGTCAAACAAGCTTTATAGATAATAAATGACATTTATTTATGGATAATAAATTAGGCTGATGAGATAAGGATATAAGAAAGTAGACTTCTGACATTTTGCAATAAAAATTTCAGATATTATGAAAAAGGAAGATTAGACCTCAGTACAGTAAGCTTTATCTTTTTAAATACAACTTTGCAATTGGTTATGGTGTTGATCTATTTAATTGATTTACAGTTTGTATAAAGTTTATTTATAGTTAATTAAGTAAGATATATGTGGTTCATTCTGTGAAAATTTGAGCATTCTGTCCTTGACCAAGTCTCTAACTCCTTATGAATCACTATTTCTCCAGAAAAATCAGCTTTGATTTACATCACTAAATCAGGTATACACCTCACAATAATTCTAAGGCCTGCATATATCCTTAGAGAATATTCCAAAACTCTAGCCCATGTTTGCCTGATAACAAAGTAATTAGTTTATTGTATTCAGTGGAGGAGGAAGTCAAACTGGCTATTTGTGCTGCCTGGAAAAAATTTTAGTTTGTTGATTGAAATTTTAACTCTGATTTACAGAACAAATTTATAGCATACATCTTCGATTTTACTTCATAATTTCTGTCTCCTGATGTCTGCCCAGAGGTGATTTTAGTTCTCTAAGCTCTTTGCTAAAGGGCTGTTAGAAAGATACCCTGAAAGAGGAATTGACTTCCTTTTGCAAACAGTGAGCAATCTGATCATGAGCGTTGGTCCTGGAATCAGCCCATGTAGGCTGAAGCTGAAAAGAAAGAATGTCTTATGAGGACAAGTGAAAACTTTTGAAAAATTCTCATGCACTCATTGCATGGAAAACATTACCCCAAAGCACAGTGTTCCTTTGATGTACAGATGTGGCTGAAAAATGAGAAAGCCTTTCCCACTATGCCACTGAAGACTTGTTTGCTGAGCATCCATGAGAGCAGAGAGACTGTGGTTGAAATGCACAGCCAGGAATAACTAAAACTTTCTGTCACAGGGACAAGGGGCATGTGAACTGAATGACCTTGGGCATATGAGTGAAATTTTCCTCCGTGGAGAAGCCAGGGAAAGTTGAAAGAATGGTAAGAACAAGGTATGGAGTTTTGGAGAAAGGTGACTGGTTTGGTTGGAGTACTTTTGATTTAAAGTCAATTTAAATGGAAATATGGTGTTTCTACAGCTGAATTAAATCATAATGTGGAATTTGACTATGACTGCACATGCTACTCCAAAAGCCTATGACGTTCTAAAATTTGACAACGATGCTCCTCTATGAGGTCAGTCATTTCTAAACTGGAAAAAGAAACAAACCTGAAAAGGATAATAGAGTAGCTGGTGGGGCAGAAAATAAGATTCATGAAGAAACATATTCAAATATAACTATCTGAAAACAAGAAAATGACCAATGGATTAGAAAATAAAAAGTAGATCTATAAATACTGGAAGTGGCAGAAGGCTCTTAAATCAAAGAGAAAGGTTATATATATATATATATATATATATATATAAAAGCCCTGGAGAGCCCAATAAAACTGAATTAAGGAGGCTATTAGATAAATTTTAATCACCACAAACATTGTTGTAAATCTAATAGATTGTCAAAATTCTAAAGCTTTTATTCACTATCAACTGTGCATAAATTTTTCCACTTTATTTTTGGTTCCCCCCAAACCAACACAGGTTTCACCATATTTGGAGTTGGGAAAGACTTGAAATAACCATTGGGATTTAAACCCCAGGGAGTTTCACTGTTAGATGAGCTAGATAGCCACTTCTTGGCATTGGCCCTGAGGGCTGTGAGGTTCCGGATGGAGAACACCGTCTAAGTCTAGGCTTTACCTTCGTGTAGGCTCCAACAGTTACTCTGCCTTGTGATTCTGGATTTAACCTCTCTTAATCTCTTCCTGCTCTTCAAAGTGAGGGTAATAATGCATATCCCACTGCCAGGAATGTTTTGAGAATCATATGAAAACATATGTGAAAGTGGTTTGAACAAAGATAAGCTTTTTTAGATTAAGTCAGCAGAGAATGTTGACAACAGTTACAATTACAAAGAAATGCATGGGTAGTACAACACAGCTCTTTAAATCTCTCTTAAAATGGGATGGTATGATCACTTAAAGTTGCTAGATAATTAGTGTTTAATGGCCCCATGCTTATTGTAGTAAAGAACTTTATAGAAGTTTCTTCAAATAGCTGGACTGTGAGCTTTAGCGCATTTGGTCATCCATGCCTTACAGCATTTATGTAGGATTAATAATGAAACTGGACCTAGGTCATGTGCGCATGAATTTAGCCAACCTGATTTGGTGGCACTTTATTCCTTGGGGTTAACTGAACTATAATGGCTATCAAGGATGAATTATTTTGGCTCAGACTAATAAACCAGGAGGCAGGGCAGCTTGTGTGAGTCATCAGCAGCCCATGTGGGATGATTTCTGGGGCATTGAAAAGATCCTATGATCTCAAATTACATCCCACTCTGACCTACAGATGTCTAAATCCCACAATCAGAATTTGATTGTTTTGACTTTAGCCAAAACAGGGATTTTTCTCCCATTAAAGTATGTTGAGACTTCTTGTTTCTTCTCCAAGGGTGTAGAAATGAAAGCTAGGGTACATGTTATAATTTTGCCTAGGCTTTATCTGATCAGAAATACCCAGAAAGCCCTGGCTTTAGGAATCATTGAGGTGATGCCATACAATTCAGCTCCCAGGTTCACCCAATTTGCCTGGGGTAATATAGACTCTGGTCAGGTCAATAGCCAGGGAAGAAATCATTCAGTTACTTATTCCACAAACGTTTATTGAGTACCTACTGGGTACTCATCATATGGTTGCATATTTCCCTTATAGATTTTGCAGAGTCTACATATAATGACACATGGGAATCAGATTCTAATTGTCCTTTTACAAACTCATAAAAATGGCATAACAATATACTACATCATGTACCACTTTTTTGTCTATACACGTTAGCATACCACACATTTCTGAATTCATAGTGGGCAGGGGCCAGTGGTGGGGAAAATGATTAATTGCTGCTCTTACATTGGATTCCACCTAAAACTTGTCTGACCTGTATGACCCCCATTCCTTTAATAGATCAGGATGTGTTTTCTTTGGCTGAAAGTGTTATTATACTGTAATTCTACCTCCCCCACTACAGGCCTTCTCGTCTTGGGTTACTCCAATGTGGAGACTTCCGTCTGAGTGTCCAACATCACACTATGGAGAGGAAATGGACATTTCATGACAGTTTTATGGCAAACTTACTTTTGCCCAGCCTCTCCTTGGCCTGCACAAGGTCCATACTTATAAGCGTACACCAAGCGAGGGATGAAGTCGGATGTTATCGCTATGACAAATGCATTTGTAATAACAGAGAGAATTCCAATGCCTTCAAGAATTCCGTACCAAATTCCTATTCAAAGAGAAGTGCTATATTAGTTCTAGACATAACAGCAGAGATAATAAGTATGCAAACAACTGGGGGAACAATTTTCAATAATCCTTTCCACAGGTCCTTTCATCTTCCCAAATACTGACACATGTAACCAGGAGTAAGAATCTGTATTCGCAAACATCTTGGCATTGAAGGGGTTTCTGTGGAAGTGCCAATGCCCATGACTTAATGATTCAGTTAGGATCAGACAGACATAAGTCAGAGAGTTCTGGTCAATGATAAGGCACCAAAACACCATCCAATAAGATCAGCACTCACAATGTCAAGCTGCAACCAGACTGGGAGTTCCTGAGGGGTACTGACATCTTTGTGGGTCCAGTCCCTGACACCCTGACCCAGGGTAGGTGCTCACTGAATGTGTGTTTGTTTCATATGGAGGTTCAAAGACCATGGTGAGCCAAGTACATGCACACTTAATTCTCTTCCACATACACTGGCTGAGAGCCTGCCTGCTCTTTACTAAGCACTGAATGCAGAAAGGAATAAAAGACAGTCTCTGATCTCAGGCAGCTCTCAAAAGGCTACACCTTATTCAACTCAGCATCTCTAGTCAACAGCCAAAGGCCGTCTCTACCTTTAGAAAAACTGGATCATGCCTCACGTGACTCAGGTAAACATTTAGAAAAAGGCAAAACAAAGTTAAGCAAATGGAAGTTCTACTTTAAAAAGGAAGTGCTAACAAATAAAATTTTTAGATTCTGAAGTCTTAAGATGGAAATAACCAAATTGAGAATCTACTTAAGTACCAATTCTCTAGCACTGGAAATTATAAATTTCCAAATAGGCAGCTTTGCTTTTTGTCTAATATTGACGGCTAACATAATTATTCTTTTCCAAGAATTCATTGAGCCATCTTACATGGAAACTATAAGTAAAAATCTAAAGTTGGTGGCTATTTTTATCTACCAGATGGTTAATATCTTTTAAAAAACCTACCCAAATATGACTTACCTATGTCTTTGGCCCTTGAAGCTAACGGTCGCCTCCACTGTGTGACAAATTTGTAAGCGTCAAGTCGAATTTCAATTATGTTATTCAGTAAGGCCAGAAGTGGTGCTAGAGGAAAAGCTGCCACAAAGATAGTTGTAAATCCAAACTGAAGAACTAGAGAAGAAAAAAAGGAAAAAGAACAAAGAGTACTGGTTTTCCATGACTATTTTCAAAAGGATAATAATCTGAATGTATCATTGTCTTAACCTATATTTTTCTCAATACGGAAGCACAGGGAACATCTATTCCAGAAAAATGGCCAGGACACTGGAAAGAAAGCCACTCCCTGGGCCTGGAAGCAATGGTATCCCAGGAGCAATGATCATACCTAGGGTCCTGACCTTGTTTTCCAAATTCTATTCTCTAATAAAAAGAACCAGTGCTCCTTGGAGAAATGCTTAATTACAGATATTGTAGGGAGAATACAAGATGAGCCTGGAATATCTTGTGATGGCAGAAAGTTAGGAGGTGTTTGAAAAATGATAGGGATACATCAATAGGACACAGGACAAACTTGAAGGAGCTCCCAGTGGCCAAAACTGGAACAATTTGTACAGCAAAATAATGATAATAATGGATTACAACCCAAAGACTATGTATCTAAGTCCATACTGACATAAATATATACTGATATAAATAAATAATTGAATAAATAAATGGGGAGAAAGGACAGCTCTTCATTATGGTAGAATTCTAATTAATGAATGTAGAAAGAATGATGAAAATAGAAAATCACCATTAGTCAAACATCATAGTATTAACTGTTGCAGGTGAGAACCATCAAAGAATGCTAAAACTAGTAGGGGGAATTATATTTAAAAAATAAGACATTTGTATTTTCTCCGAGTGTCTCCCTATATGATAATAATTACAAAGAGGAAAAAGTATCTTTACAGTTGAGAAACCTAATAGACATCTCCTTAACCAAGTGATCAAAATTAATGTCACCAGCAATAAGACATACTGACATCACATACCCCTAATACGGTGCACTGAGGAGGGTACATCATCATTTCTGTGGTATTCTTGCCAAAAATACAGAACCTCAACCTAATCACGAGAAAACATTAGATAAATCCAAATTGAAGGACCTTCTACAAAACTATAGACTGTTACTCTCCAAATGTGTCAAAATCATAAAAAATAAAGACAGCACCGCCACAAATTGGAAACTAAGGAGATACAAAATCTAAACGTAACGTTGGATCCTGGATGGAACACAACAAGAAAAAAATGGAAAAACGGGCAATATTCAAATAAAGTCTATGATTAGTTAAAAGTATTGTATTAGTGTTAATTTTCTGGTTTCAGTAAATATTTAAGATGTTAACATTAGGGGAAACAGGGTGAAGAGTATATGGGAACTCTGTACTATTTTTGCAACTTTGCAAAAATAAAAAGTTAAAAAAACAAGGCAGTCCCTGATGCAAAACAACCAGATGCCATAATTAAAAATAAAAAAATACAATTTATTGGGCATCACGGACTCCAAAAAAGTCATTGGCTGAATGAATGACTGAAAATTTCCTTCTGTTTTTACTTTTTAAACTTCATTTTAGAAAGTACCAACAACAAAACAATGATAACAGTTAGACACAATTTTCTATGTAACAGGCACTGTTCTAATTACTTCACATATATTAACTCATGTAATTTTCACAACAACCCTATTACGTGGGTACTATTATTATCCTTATTTTACAGGTGAGGAAACTGAAGCACAAAGATGTCAAGCAACTCGACAAAGACATATAACTAAGAAGCAATTCTAACAAGGGTGATGTGGTTTCAGGGTCCTAAAGAGTCCATTTACCTCATCTATGTGACACTGCCACCTCCAGGGTATCCCCTATCTTTGGTTATATTCATACTCAGTGCCTATGCTGGGTGGCTCTTCACTCATCAATAGATGTAGGCATTCCCCTTGGTTTTGTTTTTCTCCTGACATCTCTCTTACCTTAAGTGAGTCCATCTATACTCATGACTTCATTATTATCTCTCTGATGGGGATTCTCAATTCTCTATCTCTAACCCTGACTCTTATCAAGGAATTTCCAGTTATCTGTTGTTATGCCACAGAAGCAGCACTCTCCAAACCATCTCTCAATTTGATCCTTAAAGTTGTTCCTCCTTTCATATCCTTCCTCCGCTCAGAGTTGTCTGGCATAAAAATCAGGTCTCAGCTAGCTCAGCATTCAGAATCATTAGCCTCCAAGTCCAACAATTAATTACCCTTCAAAAATGTCTCTCAGCTCTCCCTCCTCTCCATTGCCCCTAACGGAGTTCAGACTGATTTTCTAACTAGCTTCTCTGCCTCAGACTTTTGCCTCCCTTCCCCATGGCACTGCTCTCAATATTGTTAAAGCTCATCACTCATCATCTCCCTACTCAAAATGTTTCAGTAGGTTCACGTTACCTATAGACTAAATCCCAAACTTTTCACCATGCCATTCAAAGATCTTCCAAGTCTCATGTCCAAACAAACCCCATGCCCCAGACAGGTTTCCCAAACAGTCCTCTACTCTGGCCACACTAGACCTCTGGTTTTATTGGATCATGTCATGTACTTAGTGTTTCTGCTCATACTCTGGTGAAATTCTATTCTTCCTTCAAGGGTAAGCTCAAATGTGCCCTCTTCTGGAGCCTTCCATAATTGTAACAAACTACTGCTTCCTTTGTAGCTCCCACAACTCTGCTTACTATCATAGAACTTATTTTGTCTTGATTTTATGGCCCTTTGCCTGTTTGGTATCAGGTCTTATGTTTAAGTCTTTGATCCATTTTTAGTTAATTTGAGTGAGTGGTATAAGACAGGGATCAAATTTCATTGCTCTTTATGTGTTTATCCAGTTTTCTAATACCATTTATTGAAGAAAAAGCATTTGGGGATTCTTGGCTCCCTTGTTGAATATTAGTTGACCGTATATGCAGGGGTTTAATTCTGGGCTCTCTATTCTGTTCTGTTGGTCTATGTGTCTTATTGTATGCCAGTACTTTTATGTTTTTGTTATTATAGCTTTGTAATGTAGTTTTAAATCAGGAAGTGTGATATCTCCAGCTTTATTCTTTTTCCTCAGGATTGTTTTCGCTATTCACGGTCTTTTGCGGTTCTATAAAAATTTTAGGATTGTTTTTTCTCTTTCTGTCAAGAATGCCATTGGTATTTTGATGGGGATTGCATTAAATATATAAATGGCTTTGGATAGTATGGCCATTTTAACAATATTAATTCTTCCAATCCATGAACACAGGATGTCTTTCCGTTTGTTTTTGGTTTTGATTTTCTTCAGCAAAGTCTTGTAGTTTGTGTTGTGCAGATCTTTCACTTCCTTGCTTAAATTTATTCCTAGGTATTTTATTGCTTTTGATGCTATTGTGAATAATGGGACTTCTTTATTTCTTTTTCAGAGGTTTCATTATTAGGGTATAGAAAGGCAACAGATTTTCGTATGTTGATTTTATATCCTGCAACTTTACTGAAATCATTGATTAGTTCCAACAGTTTTTTGGTTGAATCTTTGAGATTTTCTAAATACAAAATTATGTCATCCTCAAACAGTGACAATTTTACTTCTTTTCCAATTTGGATGCTTTTTATTTCTTTGTCTTGCTTAATTGCTCTAGCTAGGACTTCAGTACTATATTGAATAAGAGCAGCGAGAGTGGGCATTCTTGTCTTGTTCCCGGTCTTAGAGGAAAAGCGTTCGATTTTTCTCCATTGAGTATAAAGTTAGCTGTGACGTTGTTGTACATGGCCTTTATTATGTTGAGGTATGTTCCTTCTATACCTAATCTGTCGAGAGTTTTTATCATAAAAGGATGTCGTATTTTATCAAATGCTTTTTCTACATCTATTGGGATAATAATATGATTTTTATCTTTAAGTCTATTAACTTACATTTATTGTTTTGTGTATGTTGAACCAGCCTTCCATCTCAGGGAAAAATTCTACTTGGTCATGGTGTACGATCATTTTAATGTGTTCTTGAATTCGATTTGCTAATATTCTGTTGAAATTTTTGCATCTATATTCATCAGGGATATTGGTCTATAGTTTTCTTTTCTTGTAGTGTCCCTATCTGGCTTTGGTATCAGGGTAATGCTGGCCTCATAGAATGAGTTTGAAAGTGTTCCTTCCTTTTCAGTTTTCTGGAAGAGTTTGAGAAGGATTGGTATTAATTCTTCTTTAAATGTTTGGTAGAATCCACCAGTGAAGCTATATGGTCCTGGGGTTTTATGGTTGGGAATTTTTTGATTACTGATGCAATCTCTTTACTTGTTATTGGTCTGTTCAGATTTTCTATTTCTTCCTGATTCAGACTTGGTAGGTTGTGTGTTTCTAGAAATTTACCCATTTCTTCTAGGTTATTTAATTTGTTGCCGTGTAATTGTTCACAGCAATCTCTTATGATCCTATGTATTTCTGTAGTATTAGTAGTAATGTCTCCTCCTTCATTTCTAATTTTATTTGAGTCTTTCCTTTTTTCTTAGTCTAGCTTAGTTAGTAAAGCTAAAAGTTTGTCAATTTTGTTTTTCTTTTCAAAAAGCCAGCCATTAGTTTCATTGATCCTGTCCATTGGTTTTTTGTTCTCTACTCCATTTACTTCTGCTCTCATCTTTTTTATTTCCTTCCTTCTGGTAACTTTGGGTTTAATTTGCTCTTTTTTTCTAGTTCCTTGATGTGCAAAGTTTGGTTGTTTACTTGAGATCTTTCCAATTTCTTAATGTCTGCATTTATTGCTATAAACTTTCTTCTCAGAACTGTCTTTGCTGCATCCCATAAATTTCAGTATGATGTATTTCCATTTTAATTTGTTTTGAGATAATTATTTCCTTTTTGATTTCTTCTTTGACATACTGGTTGTCCAGAAGTGCGTTATTTAGTTTCTACATATTTGTAGATTCTACAGCTTTCCTTTTGTTACAGATTTCTAGTTTCATACCACTGTGGTCAGAATACCTAGTTGGTATGATTTCAATCTTCTTAAATTTGCTAAGATTTATTTTGTATCCTATCATATGATCTCTATCCCGGATAATGTTCTGTGTGCGCTTGAGAAGAATGTGTATTCTGCTGCTGTTAGACATAATGTTCTATATATGTTTGTTAAGTCCATTTGGTCTAAAGTATGGTTCAATTTCAACATTTTCTTGTTGATTTTCTGTCTGGATGATCTATCCATTGCTGACAGTGGGGTATTGAATTCTCCTACTATTATTGTATTGTCTATTTCTCCCTTCAGATCTGTTAGTATTTGCTTAATATATTTAGGTGCTCTGATGTTGAGTGCATATATATCCATGATTGTTATGTCTTCTTGATGTATTGACCCCTTTATCATTACATAATGATCTCTTTGTCTCTTGTTACCACTTTTGCCTTAAGTCTATTTTGTCTGATATAAATATGGCTACTCCCACGTTGTTTTGATTTCCACTTGCAGGGCATATCTTCTTCCATCCCTTCACTTTGAGCCCACTTATGTCTTTAGATCTGAAATGAGTCTCCTGTAGGCAGTATAGTTGGGTCTTGTTTTTTTAATCCATCTAGCCACTCTGTGCCTTTGATTGGTGAATTCAGTCCATTTACATTTAGAGTGATTATTGATATGTAAGGACTTACTACTGGTCTTATCGTTTACATTCTGGTTGTTTTGCATCTATACTGTTTCTTTTCCCTCTATTTCTGCCTACCTCTGTAAGTTGGTAGTCTCCTTCTTTTACTGTTTAATGAGTCTACTCTAGATTTTTGCTTTGTGGTTACCATGAGGCTTACATAAAACCTCCCATAGAAAAAATAGTCCGTTTTATACTGACAGCAACTTACCTCCAAATTTGCCTATAAAGTCCCCACTCTTTTACTCCTTCCCTTTTACATTTTTGATGTCACAATTTACCTCTTTTTAAGCTTTGAATTTGTTAACAAATTCTAGCAGCTGTAGTTGCTTCGAATGCTCTTTTCCTTTAACCTTTGTGCTATAGTTAAGTGGTTAACACACCATTCTAATATGGGTTTACAGTTTTCTAACTCTATTTTTCCCCTTTATCGGAGTTTTGTGTACTTTTATGTTTTTGTGTTACTGACTAGCATCTGTTCATTCAGCTTGAAGAACTCCTATAGGTATTTCTTGCAAGGCAGATCTAGCAGCAATGAGCTCCCTGAGCTCTTGTTTGTCCGGGAAAGCCTTTATGTCTCCTTCATATCTGAAGGATAACTGCTGGATAAAGTATTCTTGGTTGGAAATTTTTATCTTTCAGCACTTTGCGTATGTTATTCCACTCTTTCCTGGCCCGTAGAGTTTCTGCTGAGAAATCCATTGATAGCCTAACGGGGGTTCCTTTGTAGGTTACTTTCATTTTCTCCCTGGCTGCCTTTAAGATTCTTTCTTTATAATTGATTTTTGTCAGTTTCATTATAATCATGTGTCTTGGAGAAGGTCTTTTTGCATTGAGATGATAGGGTGTTCGATTAGCCGTGTGAACTTTTATGTCTAATTCCTTTCCTAGATTTGGGAAGTTCTCAGCATTATTTCCTTAAATAAATTGTCTGCCACATTTCTCTTCACCTTCTAGTATACCAGTTATTCTTATATTTGCCTTTCTGATAGAATCTCATAGCTCTCATAAGGTTTCTTCACTTTTTAAAAATCTAACTTCCCTATCCTCTTCTAACAGAATTATTTCTATATTCTTACCTTCCAAGTCATTTATTCTTTCTTCCATCTGGTTTGCCCTGTTACCTATGCTCTCTACTGCATTCTTCATCTCATTTATTGAATTCTTCAGCTCCAGAATTTCTGTTTGGTTGTTTTTTATAATTTCTATCTCTTTGGTAAAGAACTCCTTCTGTTCATTAATTTTATTCATGATTTTATTGAATTGCTTTTTTGAGTTTTCTTGTAGCTCATTGAATTTCTTCATAATGGCTATTTTGAATTCTTTGTCAGTTAGAAACAATATTCATTCCTTTGAGTTTGGTTGCTGAATTATGGCTTTTTTTTGTGATACCGTATTTCTTTGATTTTTGTAGTGTAAATGATACCTCTGCTTTTGCATTTGAAGTAGAAGACACCTTCCTTAGTTAAGAATTTATGTTTACTTTGTTTCTTACAATTCAAGAGGCTACATTTATGCCAGACATACAGAGGCTCTACATCAAGGCTCAGCAAGCTACAGCCTGCAAGCCAAATCTGGCCAGATACCTATTTTCTTTTTTTAAACTACCTGTGAGCTAAGAATGAGTTTTACATTTTAAATGGTTATATTTTAAGTTGGCATGCTCTGCTTCAGCAGTCTGGGGTTCACTGGTTCAGATTCTGGGCACGGGCGTACACATCACTCATCAAGCCATGCTATGGTGGCATCCTACATAGAAGAACTAGAAGGACTTACAACTAGGATATACAACTATGTACTGGGGCTTTGGGGACTAAAGAAAAGAGGAAGATTGGCAACAGATGTTAGCTCAGGGCCAATCTTCCTAAGGAAAAAAAAAAAGAAAGAAACTCCTTGAGTCTGCTGCTGCTGCAGCAAAAAAGGTTATATTTTACATAGTTAAATACGTATATAATAGGCTCACTCTTTCCTCTTAGTCCCCTAAACCTAAATTATTTACTATCTAGCCCATAAAGAGCAAGTTTATTGATCTCTGCTTTCAGTGATGTTCTTTTCCACCAGAAAGAGTTCTTCATGCTGCTGTTAGACAGATAAGGAAGGGGATAGTCACTTCAATCTGGTCACAGATTAGGCTGAGCTGGAGTTTGGGTGTGGTTTTTGTAAAGCCTGATCCACTTCTGGTTTGTTCTTGTTCCTTGGCTGTGATTGAGAACCTGGTGGGTCTTTATTTCCTTAGCCCTAAAAGACTACAAGAGACTCAGTCCTGCCCTTTGGAAGGTTTTAAGGTTAGTTCCTTAGCTTCTCGCCCATCACATCTTCAAAATATTGCATTATTAGAGATAAAGAATGATTTTACATAAAGATGGAAAGGTCAATTCAACAGTAAGCTAGAATAATCTTCAATTGTTTGCACATAATAACACAGCTCCAAAATATGTAAAGGAAAAGTTAACAGAACTGAAAGGAGAATAAGATAAATCCACAATCATACTTGGGAATTTTAATACCTTTTTCTTAGTAACTAGTAGATAAAATAAACAAAGTTTAATAAAGACACAGAGGATTTGAACAACACAAATAACCTAGCCTAACTGACATCTGCAAAACATTAAACCAAACAAGTGCAGAACACACTTGAAACACTTGCCAAAATAGACAATACACTGGAGTATGAAGCAAATCTCAACATATATCAAAGGACTGAAATAACATAGAGAATATCCTCTGACCACAGTGGAATTAAATTAGAAACCAATGATAGAGGGATAACTAGAAAATCCCCAGATGTTTTGATATTAAGCAACGCATTCCTAAAAAAACACGTCAGTCAAAAATAAATTACAATGGAAATTGAAATATGTCTTGATAAGGAAACTGTAACATGTTAAAACTTATGGGATGCAGCTAAAGCAGTGTTCATAGAGAAAATTATAGCTCTTAATTCCTATAACAGAAAAGAAGAAAAGCAGAAAATTAGTAATTTAAGCTTCCTTCTCAAGATGTTGGAAAAGAGGAAATTAAACCCAAAGAACATACCAGGCAGGAAATAAGAATAAGTAGAAATGAATGAAATAGAGGGAAAATGTATAAGAGAAAAAAATTAACAAAACCAAAAGTTGGTTTTTCTAAAAGATTAATACATCTGCAGCCAGATTGTTAAAAAAGAAAAAAAGAGGATTTTTAGGGCAGAGAAAATACTCTATATATTACAATGATGAATATACATCATTATACATTTGTCCAAACCCATTGAATATACAGCACCAAGAGACAAATCTAAATTATGGACTTTGGGTGACTATGATGTGCTAATGTAGGTTCATCCTTGGTAAAAAACATATATCCTTCTGGTGAGTGATGTTGATAATGGGGAGGAAATGCATGTGTGGGAGAAAAAGGCATATGGGAAATCTCTGTACCTTCCTCTCAATTTTGTGGTAAACTTAAAATAATTCCAAAAGAAAAAGTCAAAAAAATTCCGTGAGAAAAGAACATCCCAATAGAAAAGTGAGCAAAGTGCGTTAACAAGCAATTCACGGAAGAGAAAACATAAATGGTCAATAAACATATGTACAGACAACAAAAATAAAACAATGAGAGATCACCAAAAAAAAATGGCACATACAAAAAAATACGGCTGACATCACACTTAATAACAACATGTTGAACGCTTTTATCCTCAGGTCAGGAGCAGGGATGTCCAATATGATCAATTTTATTCAGCATTATATGGAAGATCTTAGTACAATTAGGTAAGAACAACAGAAAAGGTATAATGATTAGAAAGGAAAATGTAAAATTATCATTATTTGTAGGTGACATTATATGTATACAGAAAATCTCAAAGAATATAGAGAGAATTAGAACTGATATTAGACTTTAGCAAGTCTGTGTGATAAAGGGTCGATATACAAAATCTATTATATTTCTCTACACTGGCAACAAAACATTAGAAAATACTATAAAACAACATGAATTGCAATTGAACAAAATTCATAAGGTGCATAGGAATAAATCTAATCAAAGTTGTACAAAACCTGTACACTAAAATCTATAAAAAAATTGCTGAGAAAAATGTAAAAAGAAATAAATGCAGGGACATATCATGTTCATAGATTAGAAAAAAACTCAGTCTCCCCAGATTGATCTAGGGGTTCAATTCAATCCCAACAAATATCTCAAGAAGATTTTTGTAGAAATTAGAAATCTGATTCTAAAAGTTATGTGGAACCGATTTTGAAGAAGAATAAAGTTGAAACTTCTCTTCATTTAAATACACCATTAAGAAAGTGAGAAGTCAAGCCACCAACCAGGAAAGGATATTTAACTTGCAACATATATATCTGACAAGGGACTCATATCCAGAATATGTAAATAACTTCTATAAATCACTAAGAAAAAGAAACTACCCAAGTGACCATAAGCACATAAAAAGGTCCTCAGCATCATTGGTTGCCATGAAATTTCAAATTAAAACCATGATAAGATACTGCTACATACCAAGCAGAATGGCTAAAATTTTAAAAAGACTGACACTAACAAGTTTTAGTGAGTATGTGGAGTAACTGAAGCAGTTAGACCGCTAGTTGAAGTGTAAATTGGTACAACCCAGTTTTGAAAACTATTTGCAAGTGTCTGCTGAAGATCAACAAATGCATATCTTATGGCCTAGTAACTCCACTCCTAGATAAATTCCCTTCAGGAATATGTACATGTTAACCAAAACACAAAAATATTCATAGCTGTACTATTTGTCAGAGCCCAAACCCAGAAACAATCCACCTATCACTAGTAGAATGGATGGATAAATAACAGTGCATTCCTACTTTCAGGAGGCTAGAAAATCCACAAACTCACAAAATAGTTCACCAATTGGCACATGATGCCTGCATTTCCATAAGTAAATTTGCCTTTTTTTGACTCAAGCTTGACAGAGGCTTTGATTCCTATTAAAATGTATCTATCTAGCATTAATCCTTAGCAATGCTCAGAAGTACACTACATGATATGGGAGAGGGTTGAGGAATTGGCGGGTGTGGAGGCTTTTCTGTGTTATGAAGGGCAGGGGAGAAAGTTGGAGAGTATCTGGGAATGGACATGCAAAAAAATACAACTAAAGGAAACATTGGAGAGGGTATCAAAGACAAACTCTGCTTGTTTCATAATTTTGCTTAAGGTACACCTTCTAGGAATACTATACAGCAATGAAAATGAAATTCTGCTACATGAAACAACATGGAAGCAGCTTATAAACATGATATTAAATGAAAAAAGTCATTTACAAAAGAATGTGTTGTACAATTCCATTTAGATGGAAACCATAAAAAGGCAAAATTAATTTATGATGTTAGAAGTTGGGGAAGTGGTTAGGGAAGGCATTATGACACAGGGAGGAGACAAAGGAGCTTTCTTTTATACTTCTAATATTAATTTCTTGATCTAGCTCACAGGATGGCAAATATTTTCTGAAAAGAGCCAGAAAGTAAATATTTCAGGCTTTTTGGGCCATACAGTCTTTGTCACAGGTACTCAACTCTGCTGTTGTAGTGCAAAAGCAACTGTAGATAATAGGTAAACAAACAGGTGATGCTATGTGCCAATAAATCTTTCCTTACAAAAACAGGCAGTGGACTGCATTCGGCCATAGTTTGCCAACCCCACATCTGTTTGAGTGTAAGTTTGTGAAAATTCAATGATCTGTACCCTTATGATTTATATACTTTTCTTACCACATATTATACTTCAATGAATAAATTTTAAAAAATATAACAAAGCAGGGAAGTCACCAAGAAAATAACAAAACGACGAGAACAGAAGTAAGCAGTTAGGATTCACTAGTCTGCCTGCAAGGCTTCTGAGATTTGTTTCTTGCTGCAAAGATAGTGCAGTGTTTGGAGCACTACCAATTCTAGCCACATAAAAGCTTCTTTTTGAGCACTCAATATACCCACATCATCGTTTATTTCCTTCTTTATGGGAGAGGAGTCCATTAAGAGACCTAAGTGGTTAGTTCTCTTAATGAATTCCCTTTATTAAGTTTTATTATTAACGCCCAACTTGATTTCTTCTCCAAGTTATATCATTCTGCCATTCTATAATTGAAACTCTAAAAACATCAGTAGATACTTAGGATGTAAGACGTCTAAGAAACATTAAGCATCAACTCTACTACTCCTTTAATTTTAAGATTTGCCCAGAAAGAATTGCTTCTTTCAGAAGTAATGCATCTTGCCCATCCCTACTGCTACTTCTACCCCAATGTTACAGAGCTTAAACATAATTTTTAGAAAAATAGAAAACCTATACATACTCAATATATCTAGTATTTTGTTAGCTTTTCTCCCCTGGGAGATAAGAATAGGAACATAATAATGATATAGATAATATGTACCAAGTGCATACTATGAGCCAGGCATTGTTCTAAGCCCTTTCCATGCATTAACTCATTTAATCCACAGAAACACCCTATGAAGTGGTTACTCATTATTATTCCCACTAGATGAGGGAATTGACACAAAGAGAGATTAAGTAATTGCCCACGTTTTCACAGTTAATAAGTGATAGGGCTGGGATTTAAACCCAGGTACTCGGTTGCCAAAGCCCATACTCTTAGACACATGCAAAGATAAATAGTTGGGTTTGATTCTAGAGAAATCTGATTCACATGCAAAGATAAATAGTTGGGTTTGATTCTAGAGAAATCTGATTCCTTAAGTGTAGCACAGCTTAAGCATTCCTAGCTTCCTGCCATCCCCCCCGCCAAGAGTAATGACTGTCCCCACTATACCCCCTGCTGATTCATATTGCAGCATCTATGACACTTTACTGCACTTGCTCTATTTGTCTGACTTTCCCCCAGTAGCCTGTGAACTCTTTGAAAGCTGGGACTGTGCCTTATTTGTTCTTGCACCTCTAGTGCCAAGCATAGTGTCTGCCTGTACAGAACATGGCTTAACAGATATCTGCTGAATGAGTGAATCAATCACACCACGAGCGATAACTCCTTTTTCTTTGGTTCACCAAGTTTTCCAACATATTTTTGTTTTCTGGTGATTTATTACAAGAGACAGGACACAATGTCATGAAGAGTTTGATGTGTCTATAGGCTTTGGGCACCATCGCTATGGATTACACTTCTTAAAGCAAGACACTCCTTCCTCTGCATTTAGCTCAAGAATCCCCGCACACTGAGGCCTGAAGATAATAGATGTGTGTTTAGTTGAAAGTAGCTAGAGATCCAGAATTTGCATTTATAATTAGTAGGATAAAGGATGAAAGGATAAAGAAAAATATTCTCATACTCATTTCTAAGTATTCATCAAAGAGTCCGTAGGCATTCATTGGCTGAAGGTTGTAGTCCTTTTCCCATTGTGGGAAACTGATTTTCCTTTCAGGCCCATGTTCTTGTCGTACTTTTCTTCTAGTCCACCAATTCTGAATTAACCTGCACAACAAGATCAATTTCTTTAAAAATACGTATAACTGTTCATAAGACTTAAGTAACAAGAAAGAGGAGAGTTTGAATATAGAACTATAGTTTTAAAAAAAATTTAGGACAGACTGTGAAGGAAATAAAGCCTTGGATTAGGAAGAAAATAACAATGGAGGCCATACTTCAAACATTTGTACTTGCAACTGAGCAGAATGATTGGTGCTGATTTTAATAATTCACGAAACTGTCTCATGTTCAGTGTTGCCTCTGAGGGTCGGATGGAGAACTGAAATCTATAAACTGATCTCCCAATACAAAGGCAACACCCAGACCTCTGGGTAGAGGAAGATTTGGCCTAGCTGGCTTAATTTAGGACCCATGAGCAGTCTTACCATGTGGGTGCTGACCTGCACATTCTGACTTGTGAAGCCTAGATCTGCAAACCCACAAAATGCTTCCTGTCTTGGCACACTGAAGCCTGCAGTTTTACAACTGGACTTGCCTGCTTTTGGCTTGAGCTCAACAGGGGCTCTGACTCCCAGTAAAATTCATCTCACACTGGTGAGGTTAGCACATTAATCCTTAGTAGTGTTCAGGAGAGCATCTTATGATATGGAACAGGGTTGGGGAAATGGAGGGCTCAGGTCTACCTGCTGTATGGGACGAGGAAAAAGTTGAGGAGTATCTGGGAGCAGAAATGTCAAAAAAAAAAGTGAAATCAAGGAAATAAGGGGATGGTATCAAAGAGAAACCCTGCCTACTTCACAATTTTGCTCTATATCCACATTACTAGAAGATAAAATGCAGTTCCCTGGATGTCTATGACCTTTTGATAAATTGTGGTTTATACATTAAAGCAGAATATAATGCTTCTAATTTTTTATTTTTTTTAGTGAATGGAAGTGATACCCTTTCTGCAATTCACATAGTGAACTGTTTAATAAGACTAGTAATAAAGATATTTCTAACAAGCTACTTGCAAGCTGCATGCAGCACAGTGTTCTTTCAGTGTTTCTTAATTTTATGCATACTTTTTTAAAAGTTTTATAGAAAACATCAAATACTTGGAATAAGGTTTATAAAAATAAATCTAAGAATAGAAAATTACTGGTATGGGTTCTGATAGCAAGCTAAGAGATTACTTTTTCAAAGTGAACCAAGTTCCAGCTAATTGTTCTAGCTGAGTGGTCCTCCCTGAAACCTGGAGTCCTCTGTGGAGACATAAGCTGACATGGAAACCAGTAGGTGTGGAATTAAAGCAGAAAGGGAAGAAGTATTGCTGATTTATGTCCCTTTAAAACTTAATTAACCAGAGCTGAGCAAACACAGCAGAATTCAAGGTTATCCTTACAAAGGTGATAGAAGATTTGTCCATTCTCATCAGCATAAGCTATTATCACTGGGTGATAATAGTTTTATTGGTTAAGATATGCTGACTTAGAAATACTCTGGCTTCTTTTCTTAATTCCTAAACTTTTCTCCTTTCCATAAGTTTCTCTTCTGTATAGTCTGAATTTAAGGTAGTTTAAAAAAATTACCATTCCTGATTTAGCACAGGAGGAGGGGAATAGAGATCTAGTTAATACGTTGTAAATAGCTAGAAACTTGCAATACTGGAGCGGAAAGGGCAGAGGCATCATTTAAAGCAGATTGCAAATAAGTATCCAATACTTAGGGGCTCCCCGAAACTTCTTAAAGAATATTCACTTTTGTTCATGCCACTTGTGCTAAATCTTCCCAAAGAGCCAATGTTTATTATTTTCATGAATAATATCTTTGAATATCTAAGTGTGAAAACTGGCTTAATTGCTGAGTCTGCATTGCCTATCTTACTTGCCACACCTAGAAAAGCCAATAATGACAATGCTGCCTCTCAACTACAGATATCTAAGGTACTTACGGATAGCCAAGTTCCATGAAATTATTCCAGGTCTGCTTTAGCACCATTATAATACCCATTTGCATACAGAGATCAATAAGGCATCCACTAGGGTGGCACTGCGAGGTAAGCAAACACAGAAATTCAAGAATCAATGGAGAGGAAGAAAGCAGGTCTGGTTTCTAATCTGCACAAAGTTGCCCTAAGGCTGTTTAACGCAAGTCTGTAGGAAACAAGGAATGATGGGAGAATACAAACCTCTTCTAGTCTCCACCGGTTTATCAGCCTCAAGTAGGCACCTGGGTGTCCTGTAAATCTTCAACACACACAGAAAAACAAACCATTAGCATCCTGTAGCTTTCAATGAATATTATATTCAGATCAGTACCTCCTCCAATGAAAATTACTGGTAAAGTAAGTATCAGATCTGAGGGAATCAGGCAACTCTCCAGAGCTCTCATAACTACAACTTCTGGAATTCTCCGGGGGCTATTTCTCTTCTGGCCTTTCTGTCTGGCTGCTGACTACAGAGGCCAGTTCTTGTTGATTGATGTGACTTTTAACACTTTCTGCTGAATGTCAAGTGCCTGCTGTGTAAGCAGCAGGTTGGATGTAAACACATCTGATCTTTTTGAATAATGATAAAACTGTTTTTTTAAAAAATTGAACTATCTGAGTAGAATTCCATGCTGAAGAAGCTAGAAACTGAGGAGAGGCCGTTCATCCATCTCATCAAAATCCAGTCCTCAGGCCTTCACTGGTTCTCATCTCCTTGGAAACACTTCCTGGTGTAAGGGAATTCATGGGACATGGCCACTAAACACGGTCCTTTCCAAATTCTGAAGTCAGCATCTAGGACAGGCTGCAGGCCACCTGCCCCCTCATGCCACCTGCTCATATAGGTGTGAGAGCCAAGGGTCTGATTCAGATGCAGATGGAGCCCCCAAGTTTTAAATCCATCTTTCACATGTACAAACAATTTTCTTCTACTTACCTCAGCAAGAAAAGGTGTGCAGGTACTTTTGAGTGGAAAAGACCATTCCCCAGCTCAAGGATGGGAAGGTAAAGGGCGAGACTGATCTCCCCTTTTTACACTTTGTATAAATCTCTCTAAAGAAGGGGCTTCCCTGTCACCCCTGGTCAGTGACCTCTGAGTACTCTGTCCCCAGCCCAGGGAGGTACGGAGATATCCAGTTCTTACCTTCCAAGGAAGAACGCGATGTAAAACGTGGAGCTGTTCAGATTGACAAACTGAAAAAGAAACATTTTCAGGGTGAAGCTGTTCTCCCACTCGGACTCTGTGCGAGGCTGTTCTGTGGACAAAAGGGGAGCAATTTGAGAGGCTGTGTGTGAGCCTCTCTCAATTCCCTCTCTCCTCCTCCCCATGCACACAGGGTGGGAGCATAGGTGTCCCAAGGAGGCCGCAGGAGGCCTCAGTTTGTCTATGGATGGGGTGTGATAGAATGGACCATCCATGGGATCCTCAAGCTGGCAGAGCAGCCCCAACAAAAATTTGGTGGAAAGTGGCTACTGACTATCTGAGGGGATAGAACATCCAGTTTGTTCTACTGTTATAGGATGCCTAGAGTAGAGACAACCAGGCTGATGGGGCCTCATTCCCAGTCCTGGCTCCCTGCAGTCGCCTTTCAGTTTCCTCTTAGTTTCTCCCTGTGGGGTAGGACCTGGTGAGGTCAGGTCTTCTCCTAGCTCGTAATAATTCCTTCGTCTTGACTTCTATTTCTGGTGTAATGCCAGGCACTACTCAGGGTGAGGGAGTCAGACTCCCATGTCAGAATGCTGAGAGTATTTGACTTTTTTGTCTGTTACCCTCAACTACCATTTTCTTTCTCAAGGACAAATACCAAGGAGATGACCTCATCTTTAGAACTTTTACTGTATATCACCATCTGTGTCTTACAATTTCCTGACCTCACTCAGGAGCCAATTCTCATCTCCTCATATTTTGATTTCCATAAAGCAAATACTCTATGAACACTGTGATATGAACCAAAATATGGATCACACCTCCACCTTGACATCTCATGTCAAATACACTTATCCTTCCCTAGGAGCTGCATCCTCACCTCAAGCAAAGTCAAAGAAAATGTATCTAATGCAATAACACTTTCTCTGTTTCCACATTCCCTGAGCTTCTAATTGCTCATTTACTATTTAAGCCCATCAATTTCTTTTCCACGAATTATAACTGAAAATGCTTCCTGGCAGCATATCTGAGAAGGGAGGGGAGAAAGAAAGAGAATCTGATTTAAAATGGTTTAAACGCCAGTTTCAGAACAAAGCTATACTGCTGTTGAGGGAAGAAAAGACAAACGATTCTAAAAGGGTTTTAGTTTTATTTCACTTCTGCTACCAAATGTTTGGTTCCATAGGAAGGTGTCATAGTTAGCCAGCTGGGTGGGTTCCCAGGTGTCCCAACCATGGATAGACTAGGCCTCTATCTTCACTGGCATCTTTGCCAGTCTGGATCAAGCTGCCCCTAACCATAGTCTACCAACGGGCAGCTACCTCTTCTATGTACACAGGCCTCTTCCTCTCTTTTTGGGCAAGGGGTGGCAGTGATGGAAGATTTCAATGAGATTAAAGGGGATATGCCAAGTGCCTAGCTCTGTATCTGGCACATAGAAGGGCTCAATAAATGGCATCTTTTATTATAATAATTATTATAAATAAAAACACTGTGAGTTTTTTTCCCCTTTGGACAAACTGCATATGGTAATGCGCTAAAACAGGTTTTGTGTGGGAGCGTTTAATTTTCTCAAACTGAGTAAAGTGACTGACATCTCATTAATAAAATTGGACAATTTTGTATCTAGAAAATATAGTAAATCTACAACTTATAGCTGGAAACCAGAGTGTTCTGGTACTTTAAGGAGTTGGAGAAATGTTCTTGGAGGTGACTTGTCCAGATGAAGATTATTTCTACCAATGTCAGTGATGGTGAACCTGCTGACATTCCTAATAAAAGGCTCCCAGTCTTAAAAGCAACTAATTTTGCTGTAATTTTTATATGCCATGAAAAATTGGCATTTTTTTAATTAAATAAAAATCATAGGCAACAGCAAATAAAAGTTTTTCTAAATGATTCTGGGCTCCTTATACACATGTACTTTTGTGATGCTATATTTTTTGTGCATTAAGAGAAACCTACTTTAAATTACATTAGCTCATGATGCATGTTGGTGACAGGTTTCAAAGCTTTAGGTAGGAAAGATCCACCAATTCCTAGACATTTTTAAAATGTCCTGTTGAAGGCAAAGAACAAACTGTGGCATGCAATTTGAAATAAAGGGAATATTTCTTTTCATTACTGTTTTAGAAATGAATCTTTGAAAAGGTGTTTTCCAGACCACAACACTGTACGGTGAAATAAAAAGGGTCTCACTTACCTAAATTCGTCAGAAGCAGTGCAACTTTTTCATAGAGCTGTAAAATAAATTTCATATATTTAAAAAATGAACTGTAGATGTTCTAAAATCTAGAATTATAAAGGAAATAGGTAATTAAGTCATGAGTGAACATAATTTCATTAACCATCCACTTAAACAATGAAAACATTGTGAACAATTGTGTCCTTTCGGGGCAAGAAAGAAATGTACAAGGTCCCATTTTCCTAATTTTAAAATCTCCTAATTTTAAAATTTCCTAATTTTAAATTCTTGCTTCTACGTGAATAATTCTGTGATAACAGGCTAGCTGCCACTAATTGCTAAGTGATGCTGGACAAGTCACAACATTCCTGGGCCTCAGCATCCTCAATGTAGAATCTCTAAGACTGATTCTAATGGCAAGAGTCTACAGTTCTATTGTTTTTATGCACTGCTGTATTTTATAGATTATAGCACTCCTAAACTTATGGTATTCTGCTTTTCCATTAGTTAATTGGGTGCATCCTTAACTCACCCAGCCATCTGGTAAATAGAGGGTCCTACAATGGAATGGAAGGAGTGTGCATGAATGTGCACGTGTGTATGTGTATATGCAAGTGCAAGGGGTACAGTTTATGGCAAACCCAGCTCTAGGAGATTCCTCGAGGAAGTGTATAAATTGAAAAAAAAAAAAGCAAGTGCTTTCTCTCAAATGAAAGATGATAAATGAAAAAGAACAGAAAAACTAGTCAAATGGCCTCGAACAATATGAAAATTAAGATCACATTAGACTAAAGTGGTGAAATCACACTGGTTAAAATTCCCCAGGCAGGAATTACAGCTTTACCAGCCTGCAAGCTGTGGGTCTTGGGCACGTTACCTCACCTCTTCTTTAGACCATCATTTTCCTTATACATGGTTAAGAATGAGTATTGAATTCACTGATCTTAAGGTCCTTCCTAACTTTCGAATTCTCTTATCCCAGATCTCTGCTAACTACAGAACTAGGAAAAAAAACCTCAGATTGTATGACTCTAAACTTTCAGAAATTACTATGGTTTGTTATAAGAAATAATTAATATGGCCATAGTATCAAATTTCGTGTATAGAAACCTCAGACTCTTGGAGTCTAATGTTAAAAGAGGTTGGTGTAATTTCCAATAAGAAATCCTGTATAGATTAGTCACACATTTCAATTTTATCATAAAAATAAAATACTGGTAAACCACAAAATAGGGCAGATGTTCTAATCAAACATATATATAATATATATATATATAAATTTATATAAATTTGTATAAAATATAAATTTTATATATATATATAATTTTTTTGCTGAGGAAGATTTACCCTGAGCTAACATCTGTTGCCCCTCTTCCTCTTTTTTTTTTTTGCTTGAGGAAGATTTACCTGAGCTAACATCTGTGCCAAACTTCCACTACTTTGTATGTGAGTTGCCACCACAGCTTGGCTGGTGAGTGGTGTAGGTCTGCACCCGGGATCCGAACCTGTGAACCTGGGACACTGAAGTGGAGTGTGCCGAACTTAATCACTACACCACGGGGCCAGCCCAATATTAAACATATTTTGATATTACAAAGGCATTGTATCATTAAAGTTATTTAATTACATAATTATCAAGAAAAATTAGACTCAACTGGTGAAATCACCTTTCTCAAAAATACAATTTTTGGTTACCTAGTTTATCCTCTATCTCTTTCAAGTTCACAAACATTTGTCAAAGTGTCTCACATTGCACACTTGTCTCAAAGGCCTTAGGAGTTGATGAGAGGCCTTTAATATTTTGGTTTGACACTGAAAATATTGGAATTTTAAAAAAGAAGAGCATAGGAGTTGAAATATGATTAATATTAACCTTTTGAAAAATAAAATAAAGTGTACAGGACACAGTAGGAATCCATGGCACCTGTGAACACTTTGTGTACATGTTGAAGATGCAATGAGATGGACAGTGAGGCTTTGAGCAGGATGCAGCAGGAAAGGACACATAACCAGAGGGACTGATGGCCGGCAAGAGATCCTCAGGTGAGCGGATTCTGGAAAAGGCTTGATTTCTCATTAGGCAGTTGAGACAGAAACCCATGGATGGTTTGTTCTGATAAGAGCAGTAGAATATCAAAGTTTCCAAACTGGATGCCACAAATTGTGTTAAATCTGTAAATGATGGAAAGCTTTCTGATCTTAAGGGTATGTCCAAAAGAAGCTATGAGAACTTCTAATTTGATCTTGTCAGCCCAATCAATGTATGTGGGCTTGTTCTGACGCAAGTCATATTTTCGGGCTTACTTCTTTTTGGAACAAGACATTGTGGTTTTTACTGTTTATGGTATAATGAAATATCTGATTCATATTGGTGTGGCTGAATCAAAAGGATGGTAATAATTAGTCTCCCCCTGGAATACATCCTTTATTGGCATATTTAGCTTGAAACCATCATATTGATATGTTCTTTGGTCACTAGTGAAGCAGAACGGAACTGAAACAGTATGACAAGACAATCCATCCTATTCACTCCATCTTTGAAACATTTATTTTTCAAGACATGGAATAAAATGAAAACTAGTAAGTACTGCTTAAGCAGTCACTAAGAGGCATAATATTTTGTTAGGATCCAGAATACTTTTGCAAAATAACATGAATTTTATTTTTAAAGTATACACTACATAAAAGTAAATACACATCATTAAATCTAGAAGATAGACATCTCTTATAGATCTGCTTCTTCAGTTAGGATTGGACAACCCTAGCAAAAAATCAGAAACAAGATATGTGATCCATAACAATTATATTATTTAAAAATTAGAGGCTTTAATGAAGATACAAACAATCTAGCTTTTGAGGTTTTTATTTTCAATTAATGAAAAAATATTAGTGATTAATGCCTACATGATTTTTTTTTGTAAGACCAGTATGGCCAAACTTTTAAGTAGTTTAAAACAGTTTATATAGCTATAAAAATATAAATTATTGGTCATGAAAATACCTTAAATTGAGTAACTTCAGAAGTCAGTAGATAGTTTAGTTCTGAACTGGTCACACCTATTTTATAGTTATTAGTCTGTCATCTGTCCTTTATGCGATATTTGCTTAAGGACTTACATTTTTCTTTTAGATATTCTGATGAAAATCTTTCCAAACTATATTACACACTTGGTTACCTTCATAATGGAAACTGCAAAGCTTCAGGGCATAAGACAGAACTGTAAATGCGTGTGCTGAGATGGGGATGCATCAGAGATTGAAGAGGAGAGTAAGGCAACTGGTTCCTGCACAAAAGGGTCTTAGATGCTGCTGCTTTGAGAATTCTTATATAGGCTTTTAATTTTCTTTCCTTCCCCTGGCTATGGCTTGTCATTTCCTACCCTTTTCAGTATTCTTCCCTTAGTAAACTTCTCTTATGTTGGCTCAGAAATCAGAACACCAAAGATATTTGCATTGCATCTAAAATAAATGAAAATAAACCTTAAGGGAATTTATAAGAATAAGACATGTTAGCTTTAGTGTGTGAACTCTACATCATCTGTTTGGGTGACTCTGAAACTCTTTGTTAGGTTAAAACACAGAAAATGCCTAGCAGTCTGTCCCCCAGCACATAGTGGGTGCTTTGTAATGCCTGTAACGTTATACTTTTCCCACTCTTTATGCTCCCTTCTTCATTTTTAGTTTGCTTACTTTCTCTTTCCTTGGCTGTGAATCATGAAGTAGAGATTGCTAGATAAGTGATTTCTGGTTAAATGAAGTGGTACTCTGATAACATTGGCATCTGCTCAAAATGTATGAGCAAACATGTATTTATAGGCTCACTGCATGTGTCCAGAAATTTATTTCTTAAGATGCATAAATTAAATTTTAATAAAGCATTGGAGAAAAGAAATGATAAAAATACGGTAAGCTTTAATTCATTGCATCCTACCTGCACGCAGAATCTTTCACAGCTCTGGCTGTTTGGTTAATTTCTCTATGAATCACACTCCTTCACAATGTGTATTCCACAATTAACTTTGAGACTAGCTGAGTCGTGGAGGGGGGAGTGCCATGGGTCCCAAACATCCACTTTAGGTCTCCATTTGATCAAGCAGTTACACAATCATCACGTCAAAGTGATCAGCAACTGCTCTTTTTTCATTTTTATAACTTCTGAATTTTGAAACTTTTTTGCTAAAATAATAAAGAAGTCCCTGTGTATTTTAATAGTAATAATAATAAATTACCTATATTTCACTAGCTCAGTGATTACTAGTTCATCTAAGAATCATAAATAAAGTCGTTTATTATCAGGTACATTGAATTCTTTTAGGAATCACACAGAATTTATTGATTTATAGAATTTAGGATTGGTTAAAGAGCTAGAAATGACAATCTGAATAGAGAAAACTATGTTGATAATAGTATTAAATTATTTGGCCTTTGGAAAGTCCTTTTCTAATGATGAGAGCATTTCAGCATATGGCCCAGATTTAAGATGCAATACAAATAAGGGTGAGGGGAACTATAATTAATTGAACATCTACTCCATGCCTGACACTGTGCTTGGCACTCCACATACATTATCTTATTTATTCCCTACTACAAACATCGAAGGTCAGCATTTTTATGTATAGGTTGACCTCAAGTCTAACAATGTCAGCCATTACCTTTTGTTCTGTAAATAATCACAACAATTTACTGAGGGCCTACTAGGTGCCAGGCCCTTTTTTAGACACTAGGAAATAACAACAGTAAAAAAAAATAATAAAACAGACAAAAGTTTCTGTCCTCATGGGCCTACATTCCAATAGAGAAGACAGATAATAAACAAATAAATTTTTTTAAATAGCATATGAGATGGTGATAAATGCCATGGAGAAAAATCAAGCAGGCAGGGAGATAGGAAATTGTCAGAGGAAGGAGTAGGTTGCAATTTTAAATTGAGTGACTAGGGAAGAGCTTTATTAGAAAAGTAACATTTGAACAAAGATCTGAAGGAGGTTAGAGAGTAAGCTATGCAGACCCTGTGGGGAAGAATATTCTAGGCAGAGAGAAGAGCAAGTAAAAAGTCATAAGGTGAGAGCATGCCTGGCACATCCAAGGAACAAAGAGAAGACCAGCATGGAGCGGGAGAATCAGGATGAGTAGGGAGGAGACAAGGTCAGAGATGTCACTGGGGCCAGATGAGGGAGAGCCCCAGAAGCCATATGAAAATGTGAACTTTTATTCTGAGCAAGAGGAAAGTCACTGGACATGACGTGAGCTGGCCCACATGTTAGAAACTCGCTTTGGCTGCTGGGATGAGCCTAGATTCAGGGAGCAAATGTGGAAATTGGGAGACCAGGTGGGAAGGCACTGCAATAACCCAATGGGAGATGTTGGTCTTAGACCAAGGTGTGAGTTGGGGATGTGTGAAAAGTGATCAAATTCTGGAAACATTTTGATGGTGAGAGAAACACAGGAGTTAAGGATAATGCCAAGGTTTTCAGCCTGAGCAACTATAACAGGGGAAGCTATGGGAGAAGCTTATTCTGGAGGGAAGATAGGGGGTTTGAGTTTGAACATATTAGGTGAGGATAGTTGAGTAGACAGTTCAACTTATGAGTTCGGGGTTCAGGGGAGACATCTGGGCTAAAATATACAACTGAAAAAAGCCTTAAATCAACACAAGTAACATGTACCACCATGATATGCCCCTTGCAGGGTTATCTCAAGGAATGCTCTGGATATTGACCACCTTCCCCCCATTCAGAATCAAAAGGAAATGGGAACCAACATTATTGAGCTTTGTTACAGATTCTGAGCTGGGCCTTTAAAATATGGTTTTTCTCTAAATTTCCCCAAGGAGTGTACAGTGTAATCTTACTCAGTAAATAAGGGAACCAAGATCCAGAAAGGGCAAGTACATTGCCCCATCTTACATTGTAGAAAATCCTGGAGCCTAGATTTGACTCAAACCTTCTAAATCCCCAGATCTGAGTGCATCTCATGCAGGCAATTTGCTGCCAGGCCATCAGTGCTATGTGACTGGCTCGCCTCTCTGAGGTCAGGTCCCATTAGCAACAGAAGAAAACTGTCACCTGCAGCCCATGTAATTTATCCATTTGGCTAGTTACCTTGCAGCTCACTCACCACATTCAGCAGCATAATGATACAGAAGTTGATGCACACAGCAGTCCCTGTGGTTGCAACCTGAGAGTTATTCCTGATTAACGCCCACTTAAAGGCAGCAAAAGTGCTGACAGTCACCACCCGGTAAATGACGATCCCAAACACAGCGGCGATCACCACACAGATCTGGCAGGAAGACAGAGGAGACCCAGTGAGCACCATGGGGGAATGTTTCAGGAAGAGGATCATGCCACGTGGAAAATCCTCTGATGAGAAAAGGAAATAAAGCAACGGTGGTACTGACTCAAGAAGCCACAACAAAATGTGTGCTCTTCATCACGGTTAATATTTTCTCTTGTCTGACTGTATTTTTGTTATTCAAATAGAAAAACCATAGTGCATGAAAGTTGATAAACTGTTTAAGCTATGGGGTAACATTTTATTAAGCAGAATATTAGGTTGAGCATATGAACAAATATTTATGGAAATCTTATCATGTCACTCTTCTGTCTAAAACTATGTATTGGCTTCCTTTTACTCTTAGGATAAAAGCTAAGTCCTTATGGCAGGCTGCAAGACTCTCTCCAGTCCCAAAGAGAGCCATTTTCCCCTCCCTCTGGGGACTCTGGACCTTCTTTTACTGTTTCAAATTGGCTGAGCATCCTTAATCTTCAAGGCCATCTCCTTTGCCTAAAATGCCGACCTACCCATCCCCTGCCAAACACACACACACACACACACACACACACACACAGATACCCATACAGTCTAGTTAATACCGACTCGTCCTTTACATCTTAGCTTAAGAACCATTTCATAATTAAAGCTTTTCAGGACCCCCCGACTTTTTTTTGTTATACAGTACCTATACTTTTTTCCAGTATCCTTATAATTTCTGACAATTTGTCTGATTATTGTCTGTCTCCCCCACTTAGAAAGTAAGCTCCATCAGGGCAGGGACAGTATCTGCTTTGATCACCATGGTTTCTGCAGCACCTTAGCATAATTACAGGTGCACAGTAGATGTTCAGTTATTTGTTGCTGAATGAGCCAACTAGGTGATAGGTGCATAATCTCTTATTAATCAGAGATATATACAGATTGAACTGAGGCATCTTTCTCTGAAGATTTCATGGTATTTGAGAAGAATACGGCATATCTCCTAAATCTATGAAATAATGGGAATCTGAGACTCCAAAAAGTTTTGTGGCTTTTGTTAGGTGACTCACTTAATACGTCAGAGTAGAGACCTTAGTCTACTTAGTTATCAAAAACCGGATCTTAAAGCTGGGCCTCAGGATGGCTTCTGCTGACTTAGAGATTCCTTTCTTCATAGAAGCATTTGTGTTTTACACAAACTCTATTTTTTCCTTACTATGAGTGACATGCTCTAAAAGCTTGAGTCTAAACCCTAGCTGGAACTGGCTAAAATAATAATAATTAATAATAATAATAATAATAAACAGAGAAACAAAAAACTGCCCATGTCTTAATCCTAGAACTGTTGATAGGGAGATAGGTGAAATCTACTTTGCATTTCAGACAAAGGTGGCAACCTGGTGGAATGGACAGCTCGCTGGACTCAGTCAGAAGTCAGGCCTGAGTCCTGGGTCAGCTACCAGCTATCAGTGTGACCTTGGGTAAGTATCTTTTCCTCTCCATGGCTTTGGCCTCGTATGCTCCAGGTTACCCATCTGTAGAGCAGGGAAAGCTTAGTTTCCATCTATATGTCTTGTTGTGAGAAACAAAAAGCAGAACAATAAATATGGATGTACTTTTAGAAGGCAAAGCATAACACAATTGCTTACAAAGAAGAATCTGTAGAAGGTCATGGATTTAAATCTTAATCTGAGCTGAGAGGCTCTGGGCATGCTGCCTACCCTTTGATCTACCAAGTTTCTTTCTGGCTAAAGGGAGTAGATTGTCTGGATTTTCTCTAGTCTCGTCCTTCCTACTCCAATGATCTAAGACGTATATTTACACACTTGCCATTTGAAAAGAGGAAAGGAGAATCCTCACCAACCCTTAGTATTCTAAAACAAGATTTCTGAAAAATTTGCATATGTTTTGTTCAGTAATTAACAGGGTTGAAGTTGATCACAAAATGACTTCTTTTTAGGAAAAGCTAATAACCAAGTTTCAAGTTAGTGTTTTTCAAACTGATATAACCATTAGTTATGCCTGGAAACCAATTTTAAGGGGTTACAGATGGTATTAAAAAAGTACACTAGAATAAAAAAGAGAAAAATCGGAGTTCATTGCATGTTGTAAAGATGAGCATTGTTTCAGTTACTATATTTAGTTTTATACATCTATTTGCATAGCATATACCAGGTCATGATAGAAAGTATATTTCTTACATAGGCCTTGTAAAAAAAGTTTGAAAAACACTACTGTAGGTCCTGTGTCATATTTTTAGCTCCTTTCACCACGGCATAGAGAGGGAAGTGGAAAGAACATCGACTTAGAGTAGAGGATCTGAGCTTCAGGCTGTTTACTGGCTGACACTGGACAAGCCTCTTAACCTTTTGGAGTCTCAGTTGCTCCATCTATAATTTGGGGACAGCAATACCATCCCTGATCACCTTATGAAGTTGTTTTAAGAATTAAATAACACAACATTCAAAAATGTTTTGTAGAACAATGAAAATGCCTGATATGATTACTGTTGTTACCATGCTACAAATTTGTATTTTATGAAACAAATGGAGTTTTATTAAAAAAAAAAAACTTCAAACCATAAAAAATATTCCAGATGCAGAAACGACAAGTCGGCTGCATTTATCTGCAAATGCTTGATATGGTTCTGGCTTTCCCGAAATGGGATTCATCCGCTCTTTCTTGGAATACTTGGCTTCAAACTGGGGCCGTATTTCTTCCTAAAGAACAAGCAGGCACATTTTAATGCTCTGAAGAGGTGTTCAGGCAATAAGAGAAAAATATAATTTTACCCCACTGTAAAATGGAATGAACAGGCGCCAGAGTAATCAGTCCATCTGAGGTGGGCTTGGAGACCCAGGTTTAAATGTTTGGAAATTGGCCACTTGAAGAAAAGCTAGAGGATGATGAGCTAGACTTATTAGCATCAAGACAATGCAATTTAGAGTAATAGTTAAGTGTTTCTGTTATCTTAATAAACTATGCTTGAAGAAAGAAACCGAGAATGAGAAAAGGGACCATCTATCCTGTCCCAAGTGGTTTGAAACAACTAATAAGCTTTTACTTTTATTACCAGGAAATGACATGGACACCAAGACAAAGAAAAAAACTAAGAGCAGCAAAATGTTCAGAATCCATTTGTGAGTTGTAATGGCAATATAATTCTCAGTTTTCTCCTAAAATTTTTTTTGTACTTTTTGATTTAGGCAGCTAAAAACATGGTGAATCGATTTTTTAATAAGTTCCTCTAGGAGTCATTCACCTTTAAGCAGCAGATTTTAAATGTATTCTTAATTGGGCATTGAAAACAAGGTAAGTCCTTTCAAATCCAGCCGAAATCAAGGCTCGTCTAATTCTAAATCAAGCTGAGATTTTATTTCATTTAGTTGAGCCTCATCCAACGTGAAAAAGCTTCTGACTAAAAAGCAATTATGGGATTAAGAAAAGGAAATCAGCGAGAGGGTTGCTGAAGTGGTTTCAGTTAATTAAGCATGGGTTCTATTTGACTGTCTTGGAAGAGGAGGGAAAATGAGTGGAAAATCTGGTGAAATGGAGATTGAGTTAATACAGGCAGAAATGCTCAAGACTCAGATAAAGGTACTGACAGAAAGTGAAGAAGAAGCTGACATAAGAGAGGTTATGAAGAATGGGCACAGTTTGGCAGTAGCCTGCCTGTGTAGGAGGAAGGGCATCCTGGCTCCTGCTATTGGATAAGCCCAATGCTGGACTTCACTCAGTGATGGGTAATGGGGAAGGTCAGGGGGAGATACAGTTATAAACAGGTTCTGCCTTTGTTCATTTATTTTAAGTAGTTACACTTAAGGATATAAACAGAATAGACCTAGAATCTTCTGCTTCTTTGGGAAACTCTGTCAATTTATCAGGCGGTAAGTGTCATCAAGAGTGTTTGAGCTAATCATTCCAGGGACTGAGATCAATAATGGGACCAAGCCTGGGTTCCTGAGTATTATGGGCTGAATTGTGCCTCCTCCCCCAAAATCATATGTTGAGATCCTAAAACATACCTCAGAATGTAACTGAATTTGGATACAGAGTCTTTACAGAGGTAATTAAGTTAAAATGAGGCCATTAGAGTGGCTGTTAATCCAACATGCTGAGTGTCCTTATAAGAAGAGGAAATTCAGATGCAGACATATACAGAGAGAACACGATATGAAGATTCAGAGAGTAAGTGGCCATCTACACGTCAGGCAGAGAGGACTGGAACATATCTTTCCTTCAAGGCTCTCAGAAGAAGTCAACCCTGCCAATACCTTGATCTGGAACTTTCAGCCTCCAGAACTGTGAGTAAATAAATTTCTGTTGTTTAAGACACCCAGTCTGTGGTACTTTGTTATGGCAGCCCTAGCAGACTAATGCCCTGAAATAGGCATGCAGTAAGTCTGAGCATTTCTGCACAGCAAGCTGAGAGCCACAGGGTAGAGGTAAGAGGCATTTCTACAATGAATCTCAAACTGAGAACCAGAACTGCACATAGCTACTGAGGTAGGCTTCTGTGCAAAGGTATATTGAGTCAAAGAGCAGTCCAGTGCTCCAAGCTTTTTAACAGGAGCTTGGGAGACAGAGGGCTCCAGACTCACAAGGGGTATGCTTACCCTAAAGGAATCCATGTCTTGGACTCACCACAGGTGCCAACAGTGACTTTTAGATTGGTTTGGCCAAAGTTACTTAAATAATGTCACACTTTACAGCTTAAAGGGGAAAATTTAGTCACACCTCTTTTTTTTTAGAGATGAACAAAAGTCCAAAGGTGAAGTAATTTGTCCAAGGTGACACAGTTGCTTAGTGGTGACTCAGATTCCCAGGAAAGAACATTTTCCATCCCACTGGAAAGCTGCTGCCTTGAATACATGAAACAAAAACAGCAGAATTGGGGCCAGCCCTGTGGCTGAGTGGTTAAGTTCAAGTGCCCCACTTTGGTGACCAAGGGTTTCACCAGTTTGGATCCTGGGTGTGGACCTAGCATTGCTCATCAAGCCATGCTGAGGTGGCATCCTCACATAGCAGAACTAGAAGAACCTACAACTAGAATATACAACTATGTACTGAGGGCCTTTGTGGAGAAGAAGAAAAAGAAAAGATTGGCAACAGATGTTAGCTCAGGGCCAATCTTTAAAAACAACAACAACAACAAAAACCCCAGCAGAATTGCTCCACCCAGGAGGAAGTGCTGAATGCAGCCTGGCTGCTACTAGTAGCATCAGAAGTTGCCTGGGCAGTTTCTTCAAATGCAGAAAATCGTTTTCTGGAGAATGCTTATAAAAGCATGAGAGGGGCCTTATCAAAAGAACAAGGATTTCTGAAAATCTCAGTATCATTTCTAGATCTAAAAAACTACTCAAATGTGTTCATTCACTTGGGGAGAAAGGGCAGTCACTCACAAGGCATGATTTGAAGGAAACAAACAAAAATACCTCCTAAAACTGTCTCTCCCACCAAGCCTGCCACATGGCTAAAATTCTCATTTATGTTTCTAGAAGATTTAACATATAAAAATATATATGTGCGTTTCTTGGAAGAAAAATACGAATTAATCCCTATTGTCACATTATATAGGATTAATTTATCTAAATTAGTGGCACAGCAAAGCTCTGAGGAAATGGGGCTCAAGAGAGGTAAGAGATAATGGGCAAGAGGAAGGAAAGAGGAATTTAGGCTTGGATCAACTGACAAAGGAAAGCAGGATCTGATTGGGCACGTGGTGACCAAGCCTAGCATGGGTACTCAAGACTCTGACAAGAATGTGGCAAGACAAGAGTATTGAGACCAGACACAGGTTAGGAAAGGGCAAACCGTATTGGCCTAGAAGGGGTAAAAGGAGAGTGATGGGGCTTGGGAACGTGCTGAGAAAGTGAAGTCTAAGGGACTGAGTTTACTTCTCCTTGACAGTTTTATCTAGAGCTGGCCCTGAATTTAGCCACATCCACCAAGGACACCACTTGAGGAGTAATTTCTCCTCAGCATTTACCTCTTGAGGTAATACCTCTGAGCTTGGGAACACCTGGGCACTGTCCAGGGTCCTGGAAAGCTCATAGAAACTTTTCCTTGGAGTAGTTCTCTTAGGAGATTTGCTTCCATATGCCTAGAGTTATAAAACTAATACTCTTTCGGCTAAAGTAAAAAATGGATGATATTTAAGAAAACTAAATAAATCTTAGTTCCCATTCTTCTGATGCCTCTACGAACAAGTGAAATGCTTTACTTAGGCATGGACTTTTATTTCACTAAGGAATCAGAATGTTGTCTGCCTTTATTTATTTTTATAATTCTGCTATTACCTTTTTATACTGTTTGAAATTTCCTGAAAAGACAGGTATTGAAAATGCTTTATGAGTAAACACGACTTCTGTTTCAGAGAAGAGAGGGATGACTCAAGGATAATGTGTATTTCCTGGTGATTTGCTTTCTAAAAAGTTTTGCGGTAAATGATACAAACCTCCTCTTCTTCCCAGTCTATCAAATCCCAGTCATAAGCAATTACTGCTCGCCGTCTTTTCCAAAACTCCAGGAAAACTGTTGCTGGAACAAGCAGAGAAAGACAAAGACATTTTCAAATAAAGCAATGCTGTTCACTGTGTCACTGAATAATGAAGCCATTGAAAAGAATGACAGTTGTTTGTGTAAGCATCCTTGAAGATCAGAATTTCTAGCTAAACATCATTTAACAAGGACTGTTTTCTGAGAATTAGTAAGTTTGTGTCAAGCATAATGAGAAATTATAGATTTC
Source organism: Equus caballus (assembly GCF_041296265.1). Classification (NCBI taxonomy): domain Eukaryota; kingdom Metazoa; phylum Chordata; class Mammalia; order Perissodactyla; family Equidae; genus Equus; species Equus caballus. Next base: position 30,531,201 of record NC_091711.1, on the reverse strand, counting down.
ATTTAGAATTAAATTAAACTGATCTGCAAGTTGAGGCAGAAGAGACTTATTAGAATGACAAAGCTCATGGGATGTAAGGATACTGAAAACCAGGTTACCAACATCTTTCTAATTGATAGAGTATTTATTTTTAAAAGTGAGTGGCAGGTAGGGACAGAAAAGCAAAAATAAAATTTAGCAGTCCACATGTATTTGATTGGCAGTGATTTCTTGTCCCCCAAATCCTCCTCACAACAATTATCTATGTAAAATGCATTTTACTATTCTAATGAAAGAAGCTATTTTATTGGAGGAAGCAGCTTTACTGCTTCTCTTTTTCTTCAAACTATCTCTTTGTTGTCACATTGAAGGCAAAGGTGTGCAAATTCTGTTATGAACCTTTTCCAACAGCCAACCTCCCCACCCAGGGATATCTGGGGGTTATCCTCATTTAGCCAAAGAAAGTTTCTACTCAATTCAACTAAAAATATCTACCCAAATGAATTATTGAGCCTTACACAGTGGCAGAGAGAGATAAAAAAATAATCAAGACATAATCTTGCTGTCTTGGAAGTCACAAGCTAAATGAGGGGATGTACATACATACATACACTCGAACTTTGAAGATGTCTGCAACTAAGGATGTCACAAACACACCCTAAGAGACAGAACTGGTGTATCTATCTCTTTTGGGTCTTGCTGTGTACTGAGACTTACAGAAGCAAAAATGTCATATATTTGGAATCAGTTTCATGAGGAAAGGTAAATGTCCAAATGCCCTTTCCAAAGAGAGAGAGTTATTTTCTTCTTTTTTATTGCACCTTGATTTCAACTCCTCATTAGTGGTCTTCAGACACAGAACATATATTTTTAAAGTAAGTAACTGGAAAGACAGTTCAGGGTAACAGTTAAGACTTCTCTGGCGTGTGACCTAGACATTCCTAGTTTTGAAATCTAACTCAGATATAAGCTGTGCTACTGTTCACAAATCAATTAACTTTTCTAATTCTCAATTTCCTGCTAGGCAAAAGAGGGATGGCATTACAGGTCTATAATTCCTTATCTGCAATGTCAAAATTCAAAACGCTCTAAAAATTCTAAGCTTTTTTTCTTCTAAGTTTGGCACAAACTCATCTGTGGCAAGCTCTGACCTGGACCAATGTGAGGCTACTTAACATCAGTATTTATCCCTCTTAGTGAGAATATCCATACATCGAAAGCAACCATATTAATGTATTTGAATATGGGGTCCTTCCCAGACCTCCTGGGGCATTACATAATATATGGTACACATACCATAGTGCCTTTCTAAAATCTGAAAAATCCAGAGTAGTTATAGTTTTTAAGAAAGCTACACCAAAATAATCAAGTGTTTAATTCTGGAAAAGGGAAATTAAAATAAACATATGTCTTTGGAGGTTAATAAAGTTTGAAAGCTGAGCAGCTATTTTCCACTGGAGTCCTTTCTGTGAGTCTTGTGTGTCAGGGGTCCCCAAAACCACCTGCAGGTTTGATGATTCACTAGGAGGATCCACAGCACTCAGCAGACAGTGGCACTCATGGCTAAGATCTATTACAGTGAAAGGAAATAAAGCAAAATCAGCAAAGGGAAAAGGTGCATGGGGCAAAGTCTGGTGACCAGGTGCAAACTTCCAAGAGTCCTCTCCCCGGGAGTCACACAGCACATGCTTAATTTCCCCAGCAATGAGTTGTGATAACACGTGAAATGTTGTCTAACAGGGAAGCTCATTAGAAACCCAGTACCCAGGGTTTTTACTGGGAGCTGGTCACAGAGGTACACTCTGCTTAGCGTGTGTGAAAATACCAGAGTCTCAGAAGGAAATCAGGTGTTCAGCAGAAATCATACTGTTTCAGCAAACAGTTTATGCACAATGAGTTACCCTTAGCAGTTAGGGTGGTGGAAACTCTCCTGAAACCCATGTTCCCAGACACCAGCCAAGGGTCAATCTTGTAAGCAGGACTTTCTAAAGCAGGCCTACTATGTTAACTCTTTTCTGTACACTTGTCCTCTGCCTCACTAAATTGTCTCAACTTTGCATGGGACCCCTGGGACAATTTCTTAATAGGTCCTCTGGCCTCTCAAACAAATGGCACTTTTTTAAGACTTTCTCTCTTTGGTTTCCAGAGTCTTCCCCAGCCTTGAAGAGACAAAGCAGCTTGCCCCTGAATATGTGGCTATTCTCCATAAGAGTCAGGACTGTACCCCATGGCCTCAGAGAGGCTCGATAGGGACCATTCTGGGACAGGCTAAGGCCACAGGATACACATGAAGTCTGTCTTACTGGCTGTTGCTGCTCCCACCAAGCCCTACCAACCCATCTGTAGTTCTCGTCTGAAGGAACTGACTTCTGAGATGAGCCAGTGGCTGTCAGAAATATTCCACCACGTTTCTCCTCCCAAGCAAGTGCTGAACGGTGTCTGGGGCAGAGAGAAACTCTAGCCAGTAATTCCCTTCTTTGGACAATCATCCTATTCTCTCTTCCATTCTTGAACTTGGGAGCATGAGAAGAAGAAATTGTAGCTTGTGCAATTGTCATGCTCTTGTGAGTGTTTTTGTGTGAAAATGTCCATTCATTTGAGGAAGAAGAATCTGTTTCTATCTCTACCCATGAATTAAAACATAATTGAAACAATATAGGTCTTTTCAAGGCAAAGCTCCAATCCCATACATCCATTACTCTATGATTTAAAAACCCTTGTCTAAATACCCACAGCCCTGGGAGCCCACTACACTTTGAGTATACCTAGTTATATGCTGCCTTATGTCATGAGCTCACACTTTCCTCTGTCTCTTTTGGAGCTGGCTTATGCTATATATATACATACATATATATCTTTATGTTAATATATATCTGTCTTACACCAACCAGTACGGTGACAAGTAGGATTAAATAGTATATTTCTTTTATGGATGGATCCTCAAAAGACTCAAAACTCCTAAGTATTTTGTCAAGATTTGCTAATATATGAAATTCTTTCCCCTGAAGTTTGGTCCAAAATATCTCCTTTTTGTAAGTTAAAGCATTAGAAGGTTTAACCTTACTGCTAGCATTTTGAACTCCTTAGATTCTAATCTATCTGTCCTCATAGCTAATGACTTTTCTAAACTCAAACTCATGAAGTCTCCTCGGGGTCAATGTAGCCACATCACCTATCGGAAAAGAACCCATTACCAGCGCAAGATGCAAGGCTCCTAATGACTCTGCTTGTGCCCAACTCTTTCTGCCCTGACTTGAACCATAGACTCCAGGCTAAATCACTAGCAGTTTCCATACCTGAGCTGTTTCATAACTTTCTTAGCTTTGTCCACACTATTTCTTCAGCTTGCAATGGTCTTCTGTATTTGGGTCATTTGGTCAACTCCTACTCTGACCTCTAGACTTGGCCCTATGTGTTCTCCAATCACTCCCTTTGAACCCTCTCCCTATACCCATGCTGATCAGTGCATATAACTCTAGGTCAGTGCTGATGACAGCATTCAGCACTTCAAAAACAACAACAGAAAAACTTGATCATTTTGACTCCTAGCTTGTGGGCTTCTTGAGAATAAGGGCTGAATCCTAGCTCTATTTATATCCGCATGGTCTAGCACAGTGACTGGCATCCACAGAGGCACAGTAAATGTACAAATGAAATACTCTCATGAAAATGAAAGCAATGTGGCTAGTCACTCTTTTCTCTTTTACCTAATCTTATAAGAAATTAGGATATAAGTTTGAAGAACATGAAACTATATCTTCTGGATGCTTTATGCATCAGTGTCAGATAAATAATAAATTATTATTATGAAAAACTGAAACTTCTTATGCTTCTCTTTTCCCTTGCAATAAACATACCATTCTCTTCTAATTACCACTCCAATTATTTGGTTGCATGGACCCTGTGGCAGAGACTACCAGCTGTCCTCTAAGATCCATTCTTACCTTGTTCCACAGTAAAAACATTGTTGCTGGGAACATGGCTGCTCACCTACACTGTATTTCTCAGATATCCTTGTCACTAGATGTAGCCAAAGGACAGTTCTCCCCAGTGGAATGTGAGCAGAAGTAATATGATGTATACTACTTGCCTGTTGATATCTTAAGACACTTGGGGTGCTTTTTCCACATTCTCTTTCCCCTTCTGGATGGGTGGAACCCAAGTGAATCAGCTGAGACCATGCAAATGATGATCAAGCCTGGGAGGATGGCAAACAATTCTTTCACAGGAATATGAATCTCTGAATGACCATGTGGAGCAGGGCTGTCTGCCAGCCTGAAATGCTCACCTCACTTGGTCACCGAGACATTGCTTGAGGCATGAAGATGAAATAATTTGTGTGTTACTTCCCTTACAGATCTTAGATAGAGCAGCCTCAAGCCACAATATCTGAAACTTTATGAGTTTTACTTATAAGATAGAGTTTCACATACTCTTTCCCCCTTTTCTACCCTTACCTCTACCCTGTAGCTGACCTACCCACAAATGAAGTTCACCTGAAGTGTTAACATCAATCCCAGATAACAATCCTCTCACAAAATTAGTTGCCACATTAGGAAAATCTGAGACTTCTGCCTTTTCAGTATAGGTAGTGTCAGGGTTAATGTTCAGGTAGGTTTGTGTTCAAATACCAGGATACTCTTGGCTCAGAATCATAAACATTGAGAAGGTTGTCACATGTAGCCCATAAGGGACACAAAAGGACACGAAATAGAGTGTTATGCAGGTCATACGCTATCATTTTCTTAAACAGAACAATTATTGTCAATTTAAAGTCAGTTTGTGGCATACTTCCACGGATTTACCAAAGCCATTTCTTATGTTTCCAGGCATAGTTAGATTACATTTCCCAGCCTTTTCTGCAGTTAGACATGAACCAAGTTTTGGCCAGTGGAAAGTAAGCGGAAGTGATGTGTGTTATTTTTGAAGTAAAGAATTAAGAAGTAGGCATATCATCTCTACGGCTTTTTTCTCCTTTTCTGGGATGAATGGAGAGGACTCTGAGGATCCAGAAGAGGATGGAGCCACAAGATAGAGGGAAGTTGGGTACTTGAATAACTATGCGGAAGGCTGTCGGACAACCAGGAACACCTAGTTGGGTTTTATGTGTGTGGGTTCTAGTGACATCAAGGTTTTGTGCTTTGTGTATTATGGAAGCTAACTTTACACATCCTAACTGATACAGAGTTTTTCTGGAAAGTATAGCCATGGTTAATGTTCTGCAAATAGGAAGAAAAAACCCACTGAATTACTATCTTTTGTCATCTTCCTAAGGCATTTAGAGAGTTTTAAGCAGGGAAATCTCCCCTTTCAGCTGCAAATCTTAGATTCCATGGTAGGGTTGAAATGCTGCACCACTTGTTTAGTTACCATATAGTAAAAATTTCTTACACGTTAGGTACTACGCTCTATTTTGTCAAAGTCTGTAAAGGTTAGTATTATTTTCATCATCCTATGGATGAAGAATCTGAGGTAAGGCGAAGTCACATGGCTAGTAAATGACAGAACTGGGATTTGGACCTGATCTGCCTGTTTTTTTGGCTCAAAACACAGAAATTTATTTTCTCAAAGTTCTAGAGGTTAGAAGTCCAAAATCAAGGTGTGGGCAAGTTTGGTTCATACTGGAGGCTTTGAGGAAGAGTCTCTCCCATGCCTCTCTCCTAGCTTCTGATAGTTGCTGGCAATCCTTGACATCCCTTGGCTTGTAGAGGCACTGCTCCAATCTCTGCCACTGTCTTCACATGGCCTTCTCCCTGTGAGTGTCTGTGTCTCTATTTTCTCTTACCAGTCATACTGGTAATTCAGTATGGCCTCATCTTAACTTGGTTACATCTTCAAGACCTTATTTCCAAATAAGGTCACTTTCACAAGTACTGGGGGTTAGGACTTAAACATATTTTTGGGGGGTACACAATTCAACCCATAACAGGGAGTTTGGGCTACACAATAAATACGGGCACAAGCGGCTTTTAGGATATGAGCCAGGGGTGCTATCTGACTGACTTTTACTTACTAGAGGACAGTCTAATCTGGGAGATCTAATTTCTACTGAATCGAGAAGAGCCAAAAAGAAAGACAAAGAAAGCCCACTCTTTCAACCTTAGGATCACTTTGCTGAAACAAGTTATAAATACAAAATTACCATATGCCAGGGTTATAGGTCACTGGAGAGCCTGGTATTTACTCTCTATCCTTCCCTTACCTATACTCTTCTTCTGGGAGGCCTGGAAAAGCCCACACTAGTCCCAAAGCTGCCAGGGATACAACGCTGCTAATTTTTGCCCTCTGATACCATAGTAGATATTGAAAGGCCTAATTTGATTCTTTATTTTGAAAATGTCTAAACTAGTAGTCTAGAGGAGAATTATATCTAATATTAGAAAATAATTATAAAGGCACTTTTTTCTTATTTTAGAAAGAAATGGGGCCTTAAAGATCCTATAGTCTAACTTCTTTTCTTAACTTGTCAAAAGATTGTGTTTCATTTGTTTCTATAAAAACAAGAATTGAGCTGTAGCCAGCAATAAAATGGGCAGTACATATGGAAGAGAAAGGACAATTTTTACATCAGAATGGTGACCTGCTGTCTGATGACTTAAAGCATTTTCAGAGACCTGGTCAAGATGATTCTCTAACTTCCTAGGAAAGTAGAATGACTTACTTCATACACACATTCAGTCACTTTTCTCCCAATACTGATTTCCTTTTTCAAAAAGTGAAATTAATAATACTAACAGATTTCATGTTTTTCAGTCCTTTATAAGTTTCTGAGAATGTTCATTTGGCAGAGAAATAGAGGCGTTACAATGCTATGTTTTCCAAGAACTTAGAAATAGAGGAATGAGGTCACCTCCTGAGAGCATAACTCATGAAATCTTCACATAATGAATGAACTTAGCTAGGAGTCACAAACTCAAATGCTAAAAGGGCCAGATCAGTACAAAACCTAGAAGAGGAAACCACACAATAGGGAGTAGTGGGGATTAGGACAGATTGGGGAGTATGTGCAACATGTAAAGTGGTAGGAGTTCCTCAGTTCCCATTGACTGTACTGTGGCCAGATCTTCAAATTTTACAAGAGAAACTATAAAAATGTATCTTCATGTGAACTATCTCGATTTCAAAATGATAATAGTTTATTTGTATATTTTTAAAATTGGTGAGGACCAATCAGACTATTTTTACAGGTTGTTAATCTGCAACATCTGAGGTAGGCCATTGGCAGTAATAATACAAGTGATTGTAAATGAGTGACTAGAGAATTTGTGAAACACACTAAAATGCCAAATGTGGGTAACCTCAGGATCCAGGAAGGATAGGAATATGACGACATTTTAAGAAGCTGAAACTTAATTATTGGTATTGGAACCTCTTCTGAAGAAAGTCAGTGTGTCCAGATAGGGGAGGGCCAACCTGTAACTTAGGAAAAAAAGGGTCTAAGAACTCAAATTTGATAGAGTTTTATCTAACGTAGAACATTAGAAGGATATTCTGACATGAACAAGTCTCTAAGGGTGTTCTAAGTAATGGTATAAGGATGACTAATCAAGCAGAAACAAGTTTTTTGCTCCCCTCTTCCATTCATTTAACAATTATCAATTACATTCTTTTGATGTGCAAGGGATTTTGCTAGCTGCACTGATTTCCAAGCTCAAACAATAGATGATGATTAATTTGGCTTCCTAAGTATCCTGACCAGGAAGAAGGTACTCTAGATGGTCATTAAAAAATAATATTCTCCACCATATACCTATATTTTCAAATTCTGGAGTATGCACTGGTGCTTGCAAAGTTTAGAAGAGGAATCTATTTCCCCAAATCAAATTATCTCTGGGGATTCCAACAGTGTTTCTGGACTTGTAAAGCTGAGTAGACACCACGGATCACGGCAGTTTCCCCAAGGAACCACTATTCTCTGAGGTTCTGTCTGAGGGTATGCTTCTCTTCTATAAAATAGCTATGAAACTGCAGCAGCCTGAGGATTTTCGCTTCCACCCATGAGGATTAACTGCTACACTATAAGAAACAACTGTTACCAGCAGTGGACAAGAGACAGTGCAGGACTGTGATTCCTGAGAGAGAAGAAATAAGTGAGCTGAGTCCTAGGATCATACCAACTCATTGTGTGGAGATGGTTTCCAGACTACAATTCAGGCAGGGGGAACCAAAACAGATCCTAGTGGTCTTACTGAGCTTGGGAAAGAGAGCTTGGAATGGGAGGGTTGGAGCTGACAAGAATTTGTGGGGCAGAGTACCAGAGAGAAGGGAGCTATACTGAAAGAAAGCTCCAGATATCAGTGATGAAGTCCCTTCTACTCTTGACATGCATAAGATGAAACTACATGAGGCTGCTTGTTGGTAGCTAAACAGTCCTCAGAGTTCACATAGGGCTGCAAGTAAGTTAACCGCATGCCCGAACTCAGTCCAAACACTGAAGAAACACAACAAAAACCAACACTCAGCACTTTCCAGCATTTAATAAAAAATTACCAGGCATACAATTAAGCAGGGAAAGAAAACCTATAAGCAGAAGGAAATTCAATCAATCCCAGATTGACAGTCCAGAACCAACAAAAATGATAGAACAAAGATGACAAAACTTATAAATATGCTTCATATGGCAAGAAATTAAATGAAAACATGAATACAACAGAGAGAGCAATAAAAGGTATAAAAAGACCCAAGTGACTGAGATTTGAGATGAAAAATGCAAGATATGAAAAGAAAAATACACTGGGTAGGATTAACAGAAGATTATATTTTTCAGAAGAAAAAATTAGTGAACCTGAAGACAAAGCAATAGAAACAATGCAAGAAGAAACACGGAGAACACAAAGACAAAAAGACTAAAAAAATACAAACAAAGCATAAATAACCTGTAGGACAACATTGAGTGCTCTATCATACATGTTACTGGAGTCCTAGACAATATGATTCTGGAAAAATTTCTAAATATATGCAAGATCTGTACATTAAAAATGATACAACATGCTTAGAGAAATTACAGAACACTTAAATAAATGAAAAGCTAAACGATGTTCAGAGATAGGAATACTTGATATTAAGTTTTCAATCTTGCCAAATTGATTATTGATTCAACTCAGCTGCAATCAAAATATTAGGAGTTTTTGGGAAGAAATTGACAAGTTGATTCCAAAATTTATATGGAAATACAAAGGACTTAAAATAGCCAAAACAATTTCTAAAAAGAATAAGATTTCAACCCTTATTATAATAATCAAGACAGTGTGTTATTGCCATAAAAGCACACATGTGGATCAAATATTAAAAAATTCTCATATAGGTCTACACATATATGGCCAATTGATTTTCAACCAAAAAAATGCCAAGAAAATTCAGGGAGGAAAGAGATAATCTTTCAACAACTGTTACTGGAACAGGGGCCAGCCTGGCGGTAGAGTGGTTGAGTTTGCATGCTCTGCTTCAGTGGCCCAGGGTTCACAGGTTCAGATCCCAGGCATGGACCTACACACCGCTCATCAGGCCATGCTGTGGCAGTGTCCCACATGAAAAATGGAGGAAGACTGGCACAGATGTTAGCTCAGGGCCAATATTCCTCACCAAAAAAAAACCCCCAAAACCACTCAGCATTACTGGAACAATTGGATATCCATATATGCAAAGAAATGTATCTGACTCTTACCTTACATCTCATACAAAAATCAACCTGAAATAATTCATGAACCTAAGTATATGAGTTAACCTATAAGCTTTCTAGAAGAAAACAGAGAAGAAAATCTTAGGGATCTTGAATTTGGCAATGATTTCTTAAATAAAACACAAAAAGCACAGACAGAAAAAAAGAAAAAATTTAAAATTTGAGTGTATCAAAAGTAAAAACTTTTGATTTTCAAAAGACACCATTAAGAAGATAAAAATGCAAGCTTCAAACTGAGAAAAATATTTACAAACATATGTATGATAAAGGACTTCTACCCAGAATATATAAAGAACTCTTTCAACTTAAAAAGAAGATAAACAACCCAATAACAAATGGGCAAATGATTTGAACAAACACTTCACCAAAGATGTGCAGATTGCAAATAAGCTAATGAAAATGCATTCAACATTACTAGTCATTAGGGAAATGCAAATTAAAACCACAATGAGATAAAACCATACACCCACTAGAATGACTAAAATGATGAAGACTGATAATTCAAATGTTTGTGAGGATATGGAACACCTGGAACTCGCATATAATGCTGCTGCGAGTACAAAATGGCACAGCCACTTTGGAAAACAATTTCTTATAAAGTTAGACATTCTTTTGTCCTATGATCCAGCAATGCCACTCCTAGTTATTTCCTCCAAGAGAAATAGATACGACTTTTATGCAAATGTACAAAAAGTTTGCACTAACTAATGATTCTCTTAATTTGTAATAGCTAATAACTTAATTTCTTAATTTATGATAGCTAAAACTTGAGTTAGATCCATATGATCATTAATTAGTAAACAGATAAATAAATTTTGGCAGGCAATGGAATACTATTCTGTACTAAAAAGGAACAAACTACTGACACATACAACGCAAATGAATCTCAATAGCATTAATCTTAGTGAAAAAAGCCAGATACAAAATGCTAAATATTGAGTGATTCTATTTGTATGAGATTCTAGAACACGTGAAACTCTAGTGGTAGAAAGCAGGTTAGAGGCTGCCAAGGGACTTATGCAAAGGCATGAGGAAACTTTCTGGAGGATGAAAATGTTCCATATCTTCATCATGATGATGGTTATATTTATATACATTTTAATTATATGCATTTGACATAATGTGTCAAATTGTACACGTAAAATTGCTGGATTTTATTTTACGTAAATTTTATCTAAATAAAGCTAACAAAAACTCCCCATAATCCCATCACCTAGAGAAAACCACCATTAGCATTGTGACATAATTTCTCTTTGTTTTCATTAGTATTTAATATACCTGAAGTCACCTTTTATTTGTATACTTTATGTCCTATATTTAGCAAGTTTTTTTTTCGGTGAGGAAGATCAACCCTGAGCTAACATCTGTTGCCAATCTTCCTCTTTTTGCTTGAGGAAGATTGTCACTGAGCTAACATCTGCACCAATCTTCCTCTATTTTGCATGTGGGACACCACCACAGCATGAGTGGTTCGTAGGCCCATGCCCAGGATCCAAATTCATGAACCTGGGGCTGCTGAAGTGGAGCACATGAACATAACTACTATGCCATGGAGCTGGCCCAGACAATTTTTTAAATATAAGCTTTGTGTTATATTACATGCTTTGAAAGACTAATTTTTTTTTTATTATTAATGTTATGATAGATTACAACCTTGTGAGATTTCAGTTGTACATTTTTGTTAGTCATGTTGTGGGTACACCACTTCCCCCTCTGTGCCCTCCCCCCACCCCCCCTTTTCCCTGTTGAAAGACTAATTTTTAACAGCTTCTTATAATTTCCTTAACTATTCTTCTATTGTTGGATATTTAGGTTATTCCTAATTTTTTTTCAGCTTTGCTATCAGTGCATATTGTTTAAGTTAGGTTATTCTCAATTTTTGCCAATTATAAGTGACTAAAGCAGGGAAAACATATTTACACATAAGATTTTTATTCTGTGACTTAGATCTTTCCTGAAGCCTGCAATATTTTAACTGCACACAGGAACAGCCTTTTAAGTGGCTCCCTGCTACGTACTGTTCCACTTTCACCCCTCCCCACACTGTTGCCAGAGTTACTTTGCAAACACAACTGATGATGTCACTCCCCAGCTTATAACTTCAGTTGGCTTTCCTTTGCCTATAGGGAGAAGCCATGGTTCTCTGTGGTGGTATAAGTGTCCTGTGACAAGCAAATCTCAGCCCTCAACATGCATTCTGTTTTGGGTGAAATTGTGACCCCCTCAAAAAAAGATACATTGATGTCCTAAGCCCCAACCTCAGCATGTGACCTTATTTGAAAATAAGGTAATTGCAGATTAACTAGTTAAGATGAGTTTGTGCTGGTGTAGGGTAGGCCCTCAATCCAATACGATTAGTGTCCTTATAAGAAGACAGCCAGTAAAGACATAGAGACAGGGGGAGAATGTGGGTGAAGATGGAGGCAAAGGTTGGAGTGATGCATCTACAAGCCAAGGAATGCCAAGGATCGCTGGCCATCACAAGAATCTAGGAGAGAGGTATGGAACAGATTCCCCCCAGAGCCCTTCAAAGAACCAACCTTGTCGACACCTTGATTTTGCACTTCTAGCCTTCAGAACTGTGAAAGAACAAAGTTCTGTTGTTTTCAGCCACTCAGTTTGTGGTATTTTGTTACAGCAGCCCTAGGAAACTAATACACATTCTATGTCCCTATCACACTGAACACCCAACCCTTCCCTTTCAGAACTTTGCCCCACTATTCTCAGCTTAGAATGTCATCCACACTTTCCCCAACCCCACTCCTTTACCTGGTAAATATATGACTTGGTTCCAGTGTCTCATCCTGGATGAAACCTTTTCTACTTTTCCTTTTTGTCTCAGGAAATTGACTGCATGGACCCTCATTATTCCCTGTAAATGCGACTTAACTCTCTGTTTTATAATTACCAACTTTCTCTTAATATTCTATGAGACTTTTGAGAGCAGAGATCACATCTTAGTCATTTTTTTGTATACCCAATGCCATGCCAAGTGACAGTGAGAATGTACTGGCTGCTGAGGAATGAAACCTTAATCAATATATCTCATAGGAGGTGCACGACGTGGTGGATACATTTTGGAATGACTTGGGAGTTAGGCTGACCAAATCTGCTTTGAAAGCCAGACTCCACCACTTATCAGCTTCTGGGTAATCTTGGGCAAGTTGCATAACCTCTCTGAGGCTCAGTATCCTCATCTATAAGATGGCGATAGTAATTTCTTCCTGGTGGGTTATGAGAAATTGATGAGGTGTCATATGTGACTTCACCTACACACCTAGTATGCATTAGTAAATGCATTTTTTTATATACAATCACTATTTTTTTGTTGGGCATATGGTTATAAAAGACAAAATTCATGTAAATATCTAGAAACAAAAGGCCAATTGTTATAAAATTTATTTTCAAAAAATGAGACATACTTCATTCACAAATTACTGACAGGACCATGTACAGAATCTTTGAATTTGCATCCAAATAATCACAATCTTGTTATTTTGATTGGAGAGCCCTAAGGACCTCGACTTGTTTGTTTACTGGGGATAATTTAATTTTTGGTAACACTGAAAGTGAAAAAAAACAAAACAGGAAGGAGGCGAAAAAAAAGATAGAAACTAAGAACAGAGGGAGATAATCTGCTTCCTGACAAATCTCTAGCAACATCAAGCTCCCTAATGACTCATTTTTCTTTCATAGGGAGAGAAGCTCATTCAGGCCTTAATCATTCTCTCTCTGAATCTTTCTGAACAAAAATGAGCATTGAGGAAAGAGTCACATTGTGGTTCAAGCCCAGAGCCCTGGGTTCACTGTGTACCTCGAGAGTCCCCAGGAGGCCCTGCTACCACACACGTGTAATCTTGGACAAAGGTAGTGGAGTTCTGTCAAGCTATCTAACCCCACACAAATGCCCTCCCCAGCTGCTGCAGACTGGTTCCAAATGGAGCCTATTGTTTCTCTGGTGAACACACAAAGCAAAAGGCAACAAAACAAACACACCAACCCCGTCCCTTCAGAGGTCTTGTAAACCACTTACATCTGTTCTCAGCATCTCCATATCTATCAATTTCCTGAAAATAAAGTGCATTTGTTTTCTTAAATGTTGTAACTTGTCAATCATAAAGGATGGTCCTGAGACCATTAAACTGAGCTCCATTAGAACTGACATGTTTTTATAGAACATCACCATCACAAAGCAGGATAAATGGGGCTCGGGATGAGTGTAACAGTCCCTTATCTTAAAGTTCATATCTTTGAAGCAGAAGCAAAGAGGGTTGCAAACAGTACATGATCCTAGCAGTAGACTGTAGGAGTTAAGACTGCCCAGTTTATCTCTTGGCTTTGCCACTTTCTAGCTACTACCTCGGTTTCCCCATCTATCATATGGAGGTAGCAACAGTACCTTCCTCAAAGGTTGCTAGACAGATTGAGATGATACTGTACAATGCTTAGGACAGTGTCCAGTGCATAGCAAGCTCTCAGTAAGTGTATGCTATTATTACAACTGTTATTATTGGCCATTCCAGATTTCTGCAAAAGGTATAGCCCTATCTACAAAGAAACACCTGGGGTAAATCATCCTTTTTCTCCAAATAGCACATCAAGATTTAAGCAATAAGTTGTCAACTAAGACAAAGCAACTCAGAGGATGAATTATTCCAGGCTTTCTTTGCCTGGAGTGGCCCTAAAACCTGTGGGCCCTTGTGCCCAAAGGTTATTACAAAAAGTCTATCAGATTCTTACTGAGTACCTTCCATGGCCCAAGGACTGTCAAATCTCCAATCCACCCACCTGCAACTCAGAAGCTCCTCAACTCCATGCCCCAGGCAGCCACCAACAATCAGTTGAGGATGGCAGGGATTGAATAAATCCTATTTGTTATCCCGAGCATAAGACTTTCCAACTTGCAAAGAACGGATGCAACCCCCTTTATAATGGTGATACTCAGTGAGGGATGGGGGAGATGACAAACTCTGCCTTATAGAAAAATGTCATTATATCAGAATTTTACTTCTATATAGTCCCAGAGGATAAACTGTGGGAGAAGAAAACATTATTTAAGTCAAAGTATACCTAAAATTGATGAAATACTAAAGTGGGTCAGGGAGTTTTGTGTATTAATTCTTCTAGAATACCACTCTCTACACAGAAGCATTAACTCATTATACAGTAGACTAGTAGCCCAAAGCAGAGCTTCCCAATGGGTATGCCAGGAATGGATTATAGGTTTGCAGGAGGTAATAACCCCTTCAGCCCTTGGAGCAGCTAAGGCTAGGGTGCTTAGAGCAGTTATTATCCCTAGCAATGAGCAGGCTCCTTCATATATATCAGTATGCTGTGCAAATATTATCATTTTATATGTGCTCCATGACTTGAAAAAGTTTGGGAACCATTGGTTTAAGAAAAGAATACATTTTCTAAAGTCTCTTCATTTGTAACCATGGCAAAGCTTAAGCACCAGATGGCTTAATATACTTCCTGATCATGGTTACCAATACTAATATCTTCTAGAAAAACCAGATACACATTCTTGATCTGAGAGCTCAGTCCCGTAACCAAAACTCTGTTATGATTAACTTCCTTTGCTTGCAAGGGACAGAGGTGCACTATGGGGTAGCACAAATAGTGAGGGCTTTTTTCAAGACCCACCAAGAGAGGTAGGAATCCCATGGGAATTAAAAGACTGGATCAATTCAGGGGCATGGTATGGAAGTCAGAGGTTGAGTCTTCAGCCACAAGAGATCCTGGGTCTTCACTTTGATACTCCACTAATAACATGACTTGGCTACATTCTCCCTTTGCTTTCCTTTGAGGGATTGTCTTGCATTTTCTCCCAGTTGGCTGCCAGTTAGCTTCTGGACCCTCTCTTCTACATCTGTTCCACTAGTTCTTTGCTTCTGCTTATTTCTGGTTTCTAGTTTCTTCAAAACTTCAGCCTGCTCATAATTCCTCCTGATCCTTACTTCTACCTGATAGTCAATCTTAATCTCTCTCTTTCTCCTTTCCTCCATCTTTCAATGTCAATTCCTACTCCTAATTCCCTGTCTCTCTCTACATTTTCCAATCCACATTCTTGAGAATAAGACTCTGGGTGGCCCTGCTCGTCCCCATTTGGGTAGAATCTCAGGTCTTCTCCCAGGCCACTTACCAACCTATGGTATAGCTAATTTGGGACCAAATGCCCACTGGCTGAGAGGGGCTGGAGTCATAGCATTCAAAATATGTCCCTTCAACAGAGCTGTGGTGAATGGGACAATTTACCTCTGAAGATCTCTAGGTAGGAAGACACCATACATCTAGAACAAGCCTTCTCAAGGGAACAAAGTTTTATATTTCCATTTGTCAAAGAGACCATTTAAACACATTCATTGTCTCATAAAAAAATCCTTTTGGTAATTTTCTTTTCTTTCTCTTCTCTCTTTTCTTTTTTCCTTCCATCCATCCATCCATCCATCCATCTACCCATCCAGCAAATATGAATCTGTCTGTCTTCAAAAGAAATGTGTGAGGTCTCCAATGACCATAATGGTCCTCAAGGACCATGAACCTGCTAGGGAAGATAAGTGGTGTATGCAAATCATTATAAATGCCCAAAGAATGACATAGACCAAATGTTATGAAGTTCAAAGGAGGAATACATCTTCTGGCTGGAGAAGATGATAATTCAGCTGGGCCATGAAAGATGGGAAAGATTCTGACATTCATTCTAAATATAAGGAACAACATGAGCCTAAGCCTTGAGTTAGTAGAGTTTTATAACATCAAAATTCAAATTTTGGCATTTTAAGTTCTATAAAAAATGCATAATCATTGTAAAAAATTTAAACCAGACTGAAAATATACAGTGTAAAAAGTTTGTCTCTCATTACTATTCACCTACCCTGCCACAGATTCTCCTCTCCAGAGGAAACCACAATTAATTGTTTACTCTGAATTTGTCTAGACTCTTTCCTATACTATTAAATTAAAGCTTTATAATTATTTGACTAGGAAGATATTATTAAACTCACTTCACAGAGAAGTAGGTTAAGTGATTTCTTTGGGCTAAGTAATTCTTTAAGTGAATGTTCCATCACACCTTGTTATTATGGGGCTGTTGGCTTGAACTAATCTAGAAGGACTCAATTCAGCCTTGAAAGTAGCTCTTGTTTATAGGGAGCCATTTGGACCAGAACTGGAAGAAAGCCAGAGGTGGGTACACATACATTAGCCAGATGAAAAGATTCTTCTCACAATAGAAAGTCCTATGCATACTGAGATGGGTATTCAGGTCTCACCAGACCTTTTGATGTACTATAAACTTTATTTTTATCTCCAGTAGAAGGTTAATTCTACTCTAATATTGGAATGCTCATGCAATTGTTGAGGGTTTAAGAGAAATCAGACATGTTTTTCCTCTACAATATCACTTTTTAAGTAAACCAAATGTATTATTTATCAGCTTGCATTTAATAGAACAGCCAACTGAATTTATTCAAGCTTCTTCCTTTCACATCCAAAGTCAGATTTCTAAAGGAAGATATCCTAGAGCATATACGGGGAACTTAAGCTATATGGATGTACAACACTTACCCCAGACTGCCATGAAAACAGCAAAGAAGACAGTGGCTCCATTGTCAAAGAGGTGGGTTACCTGGGAACATTGTGAATCACAGTTAAACGAATTTCTTATATAACATATTTCAATGCACATTTTTTTCAAGTTCTGTAAAAACAGCTGTGACGATACAAGGAATTTTGCAGGGTTTCTTTGGGAACTATTCCTTTTGGATCATAATCAAGAAGGGAGTTCCTCTAACTATGAAGTAGTTTGGATATGGAAAAGAGATTTGGTTCCCTTTATGTGCATATCACCTAGCTGAACATTTATCAGCAGCCCCAATAGTGTTCTAAGAATTTCCTTCTGTGCACTATAACGACTATTATACATGCACTCATGGATATGGATATATTTATATTTAAGACCAGAAGGTATTATTGTTACTGCTTTAAAGGTTTCTGATTTCCCAAGCACTGTTTTTAATGCCTAATTTATTCACTTTGAAAACACGGCTATTTTGTTTGTGTAGTTTTGAGCAAACACTCTCTGGGCTGCCCTCTGGATTTCAGCATTATGAAGAGAGAGCAGACCATTAACAAAATCCACTTCTACCTTTATTAAAGCCTTGGATAATCATTATATTTACCTATTACACATAACACCAAGACAGCTAGCAAATACTTCATTGCTAGAATAATATATTCTATCACAAACGCCACAACAGAAAGCAAAAATATCTATTCTTGCTGCAAAACTGCCAAGTTCATTTCTGCCTCCAGGATAAATCACACCAACGTCATGCCAAATTGAAATGATGACTGATACATTCATAAAGCATAACGGGTGTGTTTTCTTGCACTTTATAGCTCTCTATAAAGTATATTTTGCTGTCCCTTAGAGAATGTGCCAATTATAAACAAATCTTTCCCTGTTCTATCAGAGTGTGAAGTATTTCAAAATTTTCCAAAAGTTTATACTTTCTCTTTCTTTGAACATAGATTTGAGGGGCAGCAGTGAGACAAAAGCCTGAAGCTGATTTATTTCATATGCCAGAGGGAGTGTTAAGTTGTATACTGGGCACTCAGCAATAAATCAAGTCCGAGAGCTCCATTGGTATGTGGTTGGTCTGTGTTCTTCATTAGGGTATTAACTGGGAGTTGGTGGGAGTTGTAGCCTGCAACATCAGTACAGATTCTGGAATAGATTGTGGTTGTCATTGTTTTTGGCTATTCAGATCATCTTTCCTCCTTTCTCCCTTCTCCAGTTAACAAATCTCTTTCATGCAGGTCCTCAGGGAACACATGGCTCAAATAGAACCAATCAGAGTCCTTCCCTGGAACTGATATATGAACATTTGGAGAGAGACAGTTTTCTGTTACAGTTACTTGGGATGAACATGTGAATAAGGTGAGTTAATAGGGACTTCTTGTTCCTACTAAGATGATAAGCTAGCATAGGCTGATGGCTCCTTCTGCCTAAATCAACCCTGGAGAAGACAATAGATTCTGGGAACTAACAAAACACAAAAATAAACACAGACCCTGAGAAATCCCAGAGGAGGTGGAAGTTTGCCTTGAATGGTGCTCGCACATGTGTGTGTGTGTGTGAGATGGTAGTGGTGTATGGGGAGAGGTAGGTGGCAGTACCCAACCAGAGTGAAAGCACAGGTTAGAGAAATACATGAGTTCTATTCCAGCCTCTCCCTCAATGGTCATTGGACAATTAATTTCCCCTCCTTCAGAAATCAGCTGCAACAGGCCAAACCACAGGCCCTGGCATTTTTGGGGTAATATCCAGGGATGCTCAGAGTCCTGCCTGGTGGAAGAGATGAGGAAAGTAAGTGCTGTTTGGCCAGCTGCCCTTGGGCATTCACTCCTCAGTCCATTTCCTCTTGAACTCTAGGGCTGGCACATTACAATCAAGGGAGAGTGCCTCCTCCCAATGCTGCTTTGTTCTAAGCAGGGTTAAAAATAAAACTCTGACCAGAACAGTCCTCTGGCAGAGTGGTAGTGCCTGGGACATGTTGTCCTCTCCTCTCTGTAAACTCACCAGGGCTGACAGCCTAGGGTTGGCCTCTGACCCTTACCCGAAGTGGTTGGCACTTCCAGGGGACAAGTACCCACAGGCCAAAATAATGGAATATCTGGAAAATTTTGGAAGCAGCTGTCTTCCCCAAACTAGGCAACAGACACCTTCTAAAACGAACATTCTGTAACAGCAGAGAATTCAAAATAGGCATAAAAACATGCTTATGGAGATAAAGGAAGGAAGATGAAGCCTGGAGCTGTGGTAAGCAGCAACCACTTTCCCCATCGTATGATGAGAACCTGTCTGCAAAATGATCATGTGGACAGGTGCCCAAAGACAGACATCTGTGGGCCTGCAGGACCAGTTCTAGGCATTGAGGCTCTTGTTCCCAGACAGTGTGAGCTACACTAGCACCTCTTCCAGTGTAACGAGCCAGTAAGTCCCTTTCTGCTTAAGCCAGTTTAAGTTGGGTTTCTGACCCTTGTAAATGCAAAAGTTGGGGATAAGCATTCCTGATCAGCAGAACAGCCATTGTCTGGATTGGATCCAGGCTCAAATTTGATCCAATATTCCTATGTATCCTCAGTCTCATGAAGTCATTTTGGCATTTATAATAAACGTTCCCAAAGGAAACTCTGCATTACTTCAATTCTTTCATTCTGAGGCTTTTTAGTCTTCATTTTACTAAGTTTCTAGGCAAGATCAAGTCTAAAATCCAGAATCCAAACATCTTGTAGCTCAGTACAGAACAATGGCATGTTTTTCAGTCAGATAAACCAAGGCCCAGCTCCTTACTGCTGTGTGACCATGGTTGAATAATCTTTCCCTCTCTGAGTCTTTGAGTAAAACGGGAATAACATCCACCTTGAAGTTGCTATGAGAATTAGAAATAACAAATGTAGGTTACCTAGCTATTTTTATAGCTATAGCCTAGCTATTATTATAATTATTATTTTTCTAGATCTTATGTTCAGTAGGATAACTGCCCAAAGAAGCTCCTATAAGATCTGAGCACTCTAAACTATTCATGATGATCCTTTTCAGGAATTATCATGGATCTCCTACTGAGAGAACTTCACTCAAAGTATATCTTTCCATGTAAAAAACAAACAAAACACCCAAAACAAGAACAACAACAAAACTGGTTTTCTGAGATTCCCAGAAAGCAGGATTTTTGCATCCAAGTCATTCAGGCTTAACTCACAATCTTTAAACAAAATTATAGTACTGAAAAAACTTTTTTGTTCCTCACCAAATCTATATTTCCCAAGATCACTTTGTTAAATTTGTCCTCATCCACTCAGGTCTATCTGTATGTTCTCCAAAGGTAGGGAGAGTATTTTGTGCCTTTTTGCTCCTTTACAGCACATAGTAAGAGCCCAAATCTTTCTAGAATCACAGCTGGCTGCTGTAGTTTGGGCTCTTCCCACAAGGACCGGCCACCTGCAGTGCTCATGACATCATGGATGGGCAGGCTCCTGGGCTGCCTATCAAATGTTCTCTCATTTAAAACAAACAAAACTCTGCAATGCCAACTGTGTAATTAGATAGACCCAAGCTGTAGTGATTGCAGAAGTTCAATCAACTCTGCCAGCCCCTTTTATATCTGGAATCTAGGCAAGTTGATGGGCAGTGAGTCTGAGAAAAGTTCTCAACAGCCCATAATCCAGCTATTGCTTTGCATTAATAACATTGCCCCTAAGTAAAAAACTATAAGAATTTGATGACCATGTCTAAAATTTTAATAAAGTAAGGCATAACACAAGAAAGGTGCATGCAATGACATGCCTTGGACATAATGGTGCTATGTATTTGTTTTTTCAAAGCATTTGCATATATGCTACCTTCTTTGGTCCTCATGACATGCCGTGGGGCAGAGAGGGCAGGTATTGCTGCCTGCATTTTAGAGCTGAGAAAGCTCAGCCTCAAAGAGGCTGTACATGTGCAAGGTCAAGGAGGTAAGTAGCTGAACCAACCTTGAATCTACATCTTTTTGGCAATAATGATTATGAAGAGGAGGAAAATGATGGCGGCTCTCATTTATGAGATCTTACCATTTGCCAAGCACTTTGCTCACTATACTATATCTTTTCCCATTTCTTATAACAATCATGTGAAATGAGCATCATGTTCTCCATTTTACACTGAGAAAACTGAGGCTCAGAGAAGTTAAATAACTTCTTCCCAGACTGACAAGTGGTAAAGAACAGAGTCAAGATTTTAGCCTTTCTCTGACTCTAACAATTATGCTCTTTGTACTATGCATGCTGCAGTTTCTTGTGATGATAATTAGAACCAATACATTAAAAATATATATCAGGTAAAAAAAGATATATGAATTAGAACACTGAATGGTGGAGGTTGGTCTCCCCTACTACATAAATGTGAGAATCAACGACCAGAAAGGACAGAGCGAAACAGTTACCCTCTGTGCCTCAGGAAAGCGTATGTAAAATGCAATCCACCTAAAATGTTGCATAGCTGGAATTACCTTGGCATAAACGCAGCTGTCTGACAGCCTCATGAATGGACAGTATTTATCACACACAGGACACATGATGATATCTGTAGCTTGGCAGACTTCTTTACTGGAAAAGAGAACAGAAAAGGACTGCTTTGTGATGACGAAAGAGCATTCTTTTCCCCTCCGATTTCACCAGAATATTCAACTAGTAAATAAGATCCAGTTGATTAAATTTTTGTCCTCAGAAGCTTCTTAGTCTTCTCCGTTATTAATGTAAACAAGTGCCTGCACATTTAATAATCTGATAAACCTACTTATTTAGGAGGCTGTTTCTTAGCTCTAAATATTAATAAGTTAAACTCGGGAAAATACATGAAGCAAAACATTGGTTGTTCTACCCCAAATTATACAAAAGTCGTTCACAATATTGCACAGGTTTGAAGCAATTTCATACTGAATTATTAAAAAAACAAGATACCTAAAAGTGCCTGCCTTGATCTCCATATGCATGATAAGTTAAAACTAAAAATGGAGGAACAAATAAAAATAGTAGGGATTAGTTCTGGAAGAAAGCTCTATTTCATTAACAATTTCACCAGAAAGTAAAATATTTTTGTAGGTAGGAGGACCAATCAATCACTTTTATTTTTGCAATCACTTTTACAGTCACATTTATTATTTAAGATCATTGTCCAGCTTCACAATAAGACCTCAATGAATACCTTAAACTATATCCTGGTAAAGGAACCAAGATAACACCCATCAACACTGAATCATTCTCTAAGCCCCAGCAAGTTGGTGAGACATCTTTCTGGCTTAGGTTTAAAGGATCCTTGTAAAAACACAGAATTTATATATTAAAAAAAGCATTGTTAATCCACTATTTTACGGTATTAGCAGAAAGAAAAAACGTGAAAAAGTCAGAAAGAGAGCAATTTTTTTTTTTTGAGGAAGATTTGCCCTGAGCCAACATCTGCTGCCAATCCTCCTCTTTTTGCTGAGGAAGATGGGCCCAGAGCTTGCATCTGGGCCCATCTTCCTCTATTTTATATGTGGGACACCTGCCACAGCATGGCTTGGTAAGTGGTGCATAGGTCCATCCCCGGGATCTGGGCCTTCGAAACCCTGGGCTGTCAAGCACATGAACTTAACCACTATGCCACGGGGCTGGCCCCAAGAGCAACTTTTAGCCAGTGAATGAAAGTGATTCATTCAGTGGATGTAGAGTGGCCTGTATGTCCGTAAATGTGAACTTTGCTTCCTTGGTAGGTGGAGAGCTCAGCAGCAGGGGCAATGGATGGAGAGGTCTAGTGAACTGAGACTTTTGAATTTTTCCAGGAGAGATTGGGAAGGAAGTTAGAAGGGAAAGCTAAGTGGGCCCATAGGCTGTGAACACTCCCAAAGCACAAATACCCGTCTCTAAATATAAGCAAAGGCAGGCTCACCCAAGGCTCTCCTACCTGACTTGGCAGTGATCCAGAGTAATGACTCCGTACAAAAAGACAAACAATCCAATGAAGGCAGCTGGGAAGAGCATGCCGGTGTACCAGCCCAACCAGGCAAAATACAACCCAATCTTCTCTCCAAAGTACCGCCTGTTCAAGACACACAACAGCCTTGGAAATTACAGTGAAGTGTTTAGAGTTAGGCATTGTAACATTTTGCTTTGTAGTCACCTTGCTGCTAAACATGTGGGCAAGGTAAGCCAAGATAATGGAACATTTGATGAAACCTAAGCTCTGGGCTGAAATTTCTTCTCCTACTACTCTATATCATTCTATTTCAAATAAGCCTTTCCATAAAAGAACATGATTATACACAAGTTTGTTCTGAGAACACAGAAGAAACCTATTCCCATTTAGGAAGATGACACTGTCATTAATACAGAACCAGGGGAATCTGATGAGTTGGTGCCAACACACAATCTCATCTGCCATTTCTGAGAGTGTGCTTGTTTGTAATGTATATATTCTAATTATATATACATATGTATATTTAAAAATTAGGAAACAAAGTTATTGTGAAAAACTGTAACATCTCTTTCAATATTTCACAGCCTTGCAAGATGTTTACAATCCTAGAATCACAAGATATTAGAAAGAAAAGAACTCTGATTACTGAGATTCCAGATGAATCAATCCTGAGAGCAACTTTCCTTCTTTTTTTTTTTATTTTTGAGGAAGATTAGCCCTGAGCTAACATCTGCCACCAATCCTCCTCTTTTGCTGAGGAAGACTGGCCAAGAGCTAACATCCATACACATCTTCCTATGTTTTATGTGGGACACTTGGCACAGCATGGCTTGACAAGCGGTGCATAGGTCCACACCTGGGATCCAAACCGGCATACCCCAGGCCACTGAAGCAAAATGTGTGAACTTAACTGCTGTGCCACCAGGCTGGCACCACACTTTCCTTCTTAAGTGATGACTTCTCACAGGCTTCAACATCTAGCTTTATGACTATTTTTCTTAGGCTTACCAGCCTGCCTAGTGCCCTGTGGTCCGTGAAGTTTGGAAGTATCCAGGGAATTCCTTGGTTTTTCTTTTATTTATCAAACATCATTAATAATGTGATCAACTTGTGCTGTAATACAAGCCAAATTGCCCTTTCTGTGTTTCTCAACTGCTACATGTCATTACTTAGAAGTTAATTATGTCTTAGTCCAATATAAGAATATTCTAATTATTTTTTTTCATTCTTATTCTAAACAAATGTTGTCAATCATATGTTTCCAAATACTGGCTGCTGCTTTCCTTTTGGAATGCCCAATGGCTCCTAAAAGCATGTGGTTATTTATTTATACCATCTCCCACTGTGTCCCAACAGAAGCTTCCCACTCCCAGCAGACTTTTCTAACATACACTCAAGTACACAGATACAGTCTTTTATTCTCTCAACAAATGAAAAATTCCTTCTATGTGGCAAATACTGTGCTAGGTGCTGAGAAGACAACGGTGAGTAGAATTAGCTTGGTCCCTGTTCTTGTGGAGCTCAAAGTTTGATAGAATAGATACACCCACCAATCAATTAATAAATTTATAATTACAAAACTGGGAAAAGAGCTATCAAAGGAGAAGAATACAACTCCACAAGTCTATAAAACAAGGCCATTTGACCGTCCTAGTTAGGGAAGACTTCTCTGAGGAAGTGACTATTGTGCTGATGAGTGAAAATTAACCAGGTGGGGTTGCAGACAGGATAGAGCTTTTCCAGCAGAGGGAACTGAAAGTACAAAGACCCTGGGGTAGTAGGAACCAGGTGAATAAGGGCAGTGTTGCTGGAACATCGATACCAAGAGGTAAGCTGGCGAAGTAGGTGGAGGCTGGGCCCCAGTGGCTTGTAGACTATGCTAAATGCATTGATCTTTGGCCTGACAGAAATAGCAAATCATGAGAGAGTTTTAACAATCAAGGGACATGATCAGATTCACATTCCAAAAAGATCACTCTGTCCGCAGGGTAGAGAATGGATCGGAAGGGGCCAGCACGGGAAAAGTGAGACCTAGTAGGAGACAACAGCCACAGTCCGGGTTTCAGGCACAGGAAGCAGTATGGCAGAGGAGATGCTGGGATGTGGCCAGATTCTAGAGACGTGGAGGAAGAAAACTCATAGGATAAGAACTATTTGAGACATGAGATTTCCTAGATGCTCCACAACTTCATTCTCCTCAACTCTTGCTTGTGCTTTTCATCTCCCTGCCCTTTGGCCGACACAAATCGCATTGCTCTTCCAGGGCTCAGCTCTACAGAGCCTTCCACAGGGGCGCTGACCCATATCCATCCTTTCCATTTTTCCAAATCATTATAAAACTCATTGCCTCCATCACACATTTTACCTAATTGTGCATAGTCTCATATTGTTTTCTAGTTGTCTCAAGAATGCAGGGCCTTTCTTCCTAAAGGAAACTGTGAGTTTCTCAGAGCCAGAGACTGTGGTTTCTGTTTGTCTTTGCCAATAGTACTTAGCATTATACTAGAAACACAATAGGTGGTTAATTAATACTCATTGATGAATGCAAAGTCTTAATCAAAACATTGACATGGATGGGACATGTTTGGCTCTCAGCAATTTTCTGCAATTTTTAATCAATGTAATCCTGTAATATGGGACTGAGGCTGGGAAGAGTATTTGCTTTTATTTCCCCCCCCCCCCCCCCACTGTTTTATCATGTATTGAGATTGGTTGAAGAAAAATGATCTCATCTCAGAAAATATTTTCCACTCCCCCAGAACATCTGGATCACTTGTTACCAACACAGAGAATGGGACACAATTCATCAATGTCCTTAGGTCAACAGGAGCAAACACCTGGTAACAAGGATTCTGGCAGGAAAAATGACTATCCAGGGAGATGAAATGTAAGGTGAGGTGTCTTATTATTTCATTTTCCTCTGGGATCATTTTTTAAGGGCCCTGGTGAAAGTGAAACAAATCCAGCTAGTCTAGGAAGTGAGACATGACTTTCTATTTAATAAGGAATCCATAAAGTGTGGATTGTTGCTACCCAATCCTGATAACCAGTCTCTAAATAAATAATGAGATGTCAGAGTATAATGCTGCCATGGCAGAAAGTTGGGCATTTATAGACAGTTAAAAAACCCTACATTCCACTGAAAATTATCATCGGTTAAAAGCTGATGTAGTTTTTGACCTGCAGAATTAAAACAATCTTTAAAAGTTATTAGTTTAAAATGAAAATTAAAATAAGATTGACATTTATAAGAATGACAGCACCTCATATTTCCTACTTATATAATAGTAACTGATATTCCATTTGTCACTAATATATGTAAGCAGTGTTACCTCTCTACAACTGTTATTGATAATTTGTTAATAACAATCACATGGGTGACTTGCTCCTTCTGGAGTCCCAGCTGATCTCACAGGTCCCTTCCTAAGGCCTTTCGGAGGAAACACTATCCTCATCAGAGAGAAGTTCAGTTTTAATGACTGATGTCTTCTGATGAGTTGCCGTCTTGTGACGAAGCCAGATTTGACCAAGAGCTGTGCACCTCAGACACTTTTTTCTTGTCCTAGCTGACACTTTGCCCTAATCATTCTGTGCAAGCTTAAATTTGCAGGTGGTTAAAAACTCACCTTACAAGATCCAAAGGCTGGTATTTATACCACACGCCCCAGGAGGCCCAGCACTCATAGAGCAGGTGTCGGTGGTTTTCCGCTCCGTGGGTTCTAATAGAGTTCTTACTTCTGTAACCTCCCTGGGATAAAAACACCGCTGCTGGTGAGGTAATACTCACAAAAGTCATAAGGAAAAGTTGATGGTAACACTAGTCTCTTACAGCAGGAGTAGCAATAGGGATACTATAAGAAAAAAAATGGACCCATACTACTGAAGGGAAAACAGTTAGATGAGATTCTCTGGACATTATCTTGTTGATGATGCTGTGTAGCATCATCATGCTACAAAAGCACATGCTTGCTAGAATTGGGCAGGTTTGAACTTAGTTCAAATTTAGGAGACCTTAAATTCTCTGAGCCTTGGATTCCTAGTTCCATAATGGAACTAATAACATCTGCCTCATTAGGTTTCTCTTGTGGTTTGAATGGATAAAGTGCCTAGCCCACAGTTGCATCTCCTCAGAGGACATGTCCAAGACTTATTAGTTCTCTTTCCCACTTGTCTCAAGATAGTAGTTAGTAATCACCATCACTGTAACCTTGTCACATGGTCTTATCTATAAGAAAACCCTAGAATGTAAAAGCTGGAATTCACCTCAGAATTAGAATAATTCAAAGTAAATTCGACCTCCTCACTGAACACATGAGGAGACCAAAGGTCACAGAGGTGGGGAGTTTTCTGAGTTCAGGTAGTGGCAATGCTAGTTGCACAAACAGAAAAGGTACTTTCTGGAGGTGAACTAATTATTTGATGGTAACCTGAGGAGTCCTTCTATAGTGGAAAGTGAACAAGGCTGAGAGACAACAAACTCAGGTTCTTGTCTCAACTCAAACACCAACTCACTGTGTGACTAGAGGTGGGCTAACCTTTCTCTAAGCCTCTGTTTAAATTTTTAACATGAAACAAGGGCAACAATATCTTCCCTTCCTGCCTCTGAAAGTTGTTATGAGGTTAAATAATATAATCGAGTTAAACTGAGAGTAAAAAGTAAAAAGATTATGTTATTATTGCTGCTGCTATTACTAATTTGGAAGTTCTCTTCTCATAGAATGCAGGGCTTTACCAAGATATGAAAACCATAGAGAAGGCCTTGAGTTACTCTGTGGGGTTTCATAGCTGCATCTCCTCAGACACCGTCATTCCTGCCACCCACTCGCCTGCACAGATACTTGTGCTCATCTACCATTGCTCAGGCACTACCCTTACCATGGGCAAAGGATGGACAGTGGGAGGATGCAGTTCTCACTGAAACAGTCTTTTGGGCAATGCCAACTAATAACTACAGGAGGCCACCCGATGTTTTGGGGGTGGGGGGTGGGAATCCATCTTTAGAGTTCAGAAACACCCGTGTGAGGCTCTAGAAAATCTTATGTCAAAATATTTGCTTCTGTCATACTAAAAGGATCATTCCAAAAATGTTTCATGGCAGACTGTACATAGGGTCTCAGACCAAAGCTTCTAGTTTTCTTAATGAATAAGATTTTAAATATTCTACATCATCTTTCACATCCTCGAGGTGTTTAAAATCAAGAGAAGAAACACTGTAAGCCAAATTTAAAAAGCATATTTTGGAAAAACTTGCCATTTACAGACATTTGGAACTGTCCTCCAAAGTTTATTGGTAAACTGTTAGCACTGTTTCTAACAGAAGACTGTCATGAAAAGAACTCTAACAATAGTTTCACCCTGGCTAGTTTGTGAGGTCCTTGAGGGCAGGAGCTATGACATATTTATCTTTGGGTTTTCTCTGTTATACAGTGACCAGTATGGGGTAGGAGCTCAATACCATGAAAACGACAATCATCTCTCACCAATAATGAAGATTATGTCCCTGAAAACCCAAGTGTAAAGAGAATTCTGGGTTAAACAACCCAAGATCTAATGGGGAAAACAGAGTTGAGGGTAATCACAGTTACAGTGACAAAAGTCCTTGTATATGACAAAGACTGTGTAGTAAATAAGTAAAAAAATCAAAAGACAAGTAAAAAAAATCAGAATTTATGTACCTTAGATGAGCAATGATAAGTACAATACTATTAATTTCCATTTATCATCCTTTGGTTACCAGAGACTTTACAAGATGGCTTCCTCCCACTCTTTAAAGAATAGCTATCAATTTCTTTCTTGCAGAGACTATACATTTAGGAACATTTTCCCCCTGGGTCTGGTGCCTCATGTAAATTTCAATGCCTCTTTAATTTTATGACTCGGAGTCCCTCAGCTATTCCTCTGAATTTATGCTGAGTGACTCTTGATTCAACTATTCTTGCAATTACATAAAAAGATACACTATAGAAATAAATCTATGCTGGGGGAGAGACATCACAACGCAAGTAGGCCCTCCCTAATTACCCATTGAACAAATTAAATTCACTCTGAACAAATGTCACATCAACAAATTCAAGTAATAACTATCCTTACAAGCTGATTTAATAATGAGATGTTGACAGAGAAGGAGAAAAGGCAGCTCTGTACCTCATGCAGAGGAAATGCAGCTTCATAGGAGCCATTGGTAAGCAAACGATTCAGACCTAAAACAACAAAAAAGTCCAACTCGAATTAATACCAAGTTTGAATTCTCACAACGTTCAAGACTAATGTGAGGGTGCTACTTTTTGGAGAAAACAATCTAGGTTTTCAAATGTGATTCAAACCCACTTGGAGATGCCAATAGTTTAGAAAGGAAGTTTTGCTATCTGCTTGGAAATTGGATTCAAGGGCTGGGAAATCAGGGTTTCAAATAGAAATAAAACAATGAAGCACACCTGGTACAGTGCTTGGCATAGAGAATGGAACGTACTGAGAAAAGTGGAGGAATTTATCATCAAAAAGATCATTTTCCACAGGAGCTCTTCTATTTTCATCTGGAAACTTCAACATGGACAAATCTAACTTCTCTGCATTGGACTAGTGGTATGACTTTAGATAAGTCCTCTTGTCCTCAGGTCTCAATTTTCTCATCCATAAAACGGGGGAGGGCTGTTGCATATGTGGGCCTTTTTAAATAGCTTTATTGAGGTGTAACTGACATATAATAAACAGCACATATTTAAAACACACAATTTGAGAAGTTTTGACTTACGTATACACCCTTGAAACCATCAGCACAATCAAGATAGTAAATGTATCCATCACCCCCAAAGTTTTATCATGCCACGTTGTAATCTCCCACTCCTCCCTATGCCATCTCCAAGGTAAGCAATGATCTGCTTTCTGTCACTAACAATTAGCTTGCATTTTCTAGAGTTTTATATAAATGGAATCACACAGTATTTACTTTTTCTCTGATTGCTTTCACTTGGCATAATTATTTTGAGATTCATCCATGTTATAGCTCATTTCTTTTTATTGCTGAGTAGTATTCCATCATATGGGTATATAACTCTTTGTTTATTCCCCTGATGATAGACATTTGGGTTTTTCCAGTCTTGAGCTATCACATACAATGCTGCTGTGAAAATTCATGTACAAGTTTTTGTATGGATATCTGCTTTCATTTCTTTTGGGTAAATACCTAGAAGTGGAATGGCTAGATCATATGGTAGCTGTACGTTTAACTTTTTAAGAAACTGCCAGACTATTTTCTGACGCACTGTACAATTTTAAACTTCCATCAGCAGTGTCTGAAAGATCGGGTTCCTCCATATCCTTGCCAACACTTGGTATGGTCAGTCTTTAATTTCAGCCATTCTAATAGGTGTGCAGTGGTATCTCATTGTGGTTTTAATTTGCATTTCCCTAATAAAGTTGAAAATTTTCTCCTGTGCTTATTTGCCATATGTATTCTCTTGTGAAATATCTATTCAAATCTTATGCCCATTTTTTAAATTAAGTTATGAGCGTTCTTTATATATTCTAGATGAAAGTCTTTCATTATATACATGCTTTGAAAATTTTTCCTCCTAGTATATGGCTTCTCTTTTCATTCTCTTAAAAATATATTTCAAAGAGTAAGAATTTAATTTTAATGAAGTCCAATTTATCCATTTTCAGTGAATTGTGCTTTTAGTATTATAATATTTAAGAAATCTCTGACTAACCTGAAGTCACAAAGACTTTCTCCTAGAACTTTTACAGTTTTAGGTTGTACATTTACAGCTATGATCCAATTGAGTTAACTTTTATAGACAGGTTCATTTTTTTGTATATGGTATGAATTATTCCAGCACCATTTGTTGAAAAGACAATCCTTTATTTACTGAATTGCTTTCAAGCCTTTAGCAAAAATCAAGTGTTCATATATGTGTGGCTTCACTTCTGGATTCTCTATTCTGTTCTACTGATCTATTTGCCTATCTTTACACCAATACCATACTCTCTTGATTACTTTAGATTTATAATAATTCTTGAAATCTGGTAGTGTTAGCCCTCTATTTGTGCTCTTTTTTTCAAAGTTGTTTTGGCTATTCTAGGTGCTTTCATTTCCTTATGAATTTTTGAATCAACTTGTCAATTTCCACACATACACATAAAACTTTGTAAGTTTGATTGAGATTGCATTGACTCTACAGATTAAACTGAGGAGAATTGACATCTTAAGATCGAGTTTTTGGATCCATGAACAGGGTATCTCTCTCAATTTATTTAGGTCTTAAATTTCTCTCAGCAATGTTTTATAGTTTTCAGGGTACATATCTTACAAATCTTTTGTCAGATAAATATTTCATATTTTTTGATGCTAATGTAAATGGTATTGTCTTTAAAATTTCAATTCCTATTTGTTGCTGGTTTATAGAAATATAATTGAGTTTTGTATATCAATCTTGTTTTTTTCAACATAGCTAAACTCACTTATTAGTTCTACTAGCCTTTTTGTAGATTCCATTGGAGTTCCCCCATAGATGATCATGTCATCTGAGAATAAAGAGAGTTTTCTTTCTTTTCCAATTTGAATGTCTCTCACTCCTTTTCTTGTTTTACTGCACTGTTAGTAAAATGATGAATACAAGAGCAGACATACATGTCCTGCTCCTTATCTTAGGGGGAAAGCATTCAGTCTTTTACCATAAAGTATAATGTTAACTCTAAGTACTTCATAGATGAACTTCATGAGGTTGAGGAAGTTCCTGTCTATTCATAGTTTGCTGAGTTTTTATCAAGAACGAATGTAGGATTTTGTCAAATGCTTTTTCTGTGTCTGAGGAGATGATCACAGCCAGCCCTCGTGGTCTAGCGGTTAAGACTTGGCACTCTCACTGCCATGATCCAGGTTCCATTTCCCAGACAGGGAACCACACCACCTGTCTGTCGGTTGTTACACAGTGGCGTCTGCAACATGTAATTTGTCCATTTAGGTTGTCAAATTTATTGACAGAAGATTATTCATATTTTCTTATCATCCTTTCAATTTCTAGGGTGATATCACTTCTTTCATTCCTGATAATTTGTGTTTTCTCTTTTCTTCAAGATTAGCTCACTTAGAAGTTTGTATTAGTTTTCTACCACTGTGTAATAAATTACAAGGAGTTCAGTAGCTAAAAACAATATCCATTTATTATCTCTCAGTTTCTCTTGGTCAGAAGTCTGGGCGTGGTTTAGCTAGGTTCTCTTCTCAGGGTCTCACAAAGCTGAAGTCAAGGTTTTAGCCAGACTGCATTCTCATTTGTAGGCTCAACTAGGAAAAGATCCACTTCTAAGCTTCTTTAGTTGTTGACAGAATTCATTTCCTTGCAGCTCCAGCATTCCCAGCACATTGCTTTTTCAAAACCAGCAACAGAGAGTGGGAGTCCCTGTTGCTTCAAGTTTCCGAGCTCAGAGAGGGCCTAAATCCTCTTTTAAAGGGCCTGCCTGTTTAGGTCAGGCCCACCCAAGAAAATTTCTCTTTTGATTAAGTCAAAATGAAACTCGTTAAGGACCTTACCACATCTGCAAAATCCCTTAAATTTTGCCATATAATGTAATATAATCACAGGAGTGACAAAATCACCTTTGCAGTATTCTATTGGTTCGATGTAAGCCACAGTTTCCACCCACACTTAAGAGGAAGGGATTACATGGGAATGACTCAATGAGGAGTCACTCGAGGGTGTGTACACCACAAGGTTTATGAATTTGATTGAATTTTTCCAAAGAACCAGCTTTTGATTTCACCGATTTTCTCTATCACTTTTTCTGTTTTCTATTTCATGATTTCTTCTCTGATTTTTATTACTTTCTTTCATCTACCTACTTTAGATTTAATTTCCTTTTCTCTTTATAGTTTCTTAAGGTGGGAGGGGAGGTCATAAATTTGGGACATTCCTTTTCCTATATAGGCATATAGTGCTATAAATTTCTCCTTAAGTACTGCACACTTCGATATTAGTGTTTTCATTTTCATTGAGTGCAACATAACTTTCTAATTTCCCTATTGACTTTGTTCACCCATGAGTTATTTAAAAGTATATTACTTAGTTTTAAATATTTGTAAATTTTCCAGAGATTTTCCTATTAGCATCTAATTTAATTCCACTGTGGTCAAAGAACATACTCTGTATGACTTCAATCCCTTTAAACCTATTAAGTCTTGTGTTATGTCCCAAAATGTGGTCTATCTTGGTAATGTTCTATGTGCACTTGAAAAAAAATGGGTATTCTGCTTTTGTTGGCAGTGGAGTGGTTTAAAAGATCAATTAAGTTGATTTCGTTGATAATGTTGTTTAGGTCTTCTAACTCCTACTGATTTTCTATTTGCTCTACTAATTATTGAGAAAGGGGTTTTGAAACATCTGACATAATTGTAGATTTGTCTACTGCTCTTTGTAATTCTATCAGCTTTTGATTCATGTAGCTTGAAGCTCTGTTATTAAGCACATAAACATTTAGGATTGTTATGTCCTCTTGATTAATTGACTTTTATTATTATAAAATGGCCTTCTCTATCCCTGGCAGTATTCTTTGCTCTTAAGTCTATTTTGTCTGATATCAATATAGCCCCTCCAGCTTCCTTTTAGTTAGCATGATATATCTTTTTTGATCCTTTTAACCTATTCGTGTCTTTATATTTAAAGTGTGTTTCTTGCAGGTAGCAAAAAATGAGGTCTTGGTTTTTTATTCATGTTTAACTTCTGAATTTTGGATTGAGATGTTTAGACCATTTACATTCAATGCTTTGTGAATTATGCGGGGTTCCAATCTCACTGGAAATCTTTTTGGATTGTTATTCTTCTGGCCTTAGGTGCTTTCCTGACACATATGCACCAATCAGTACTCTGCTGAATATTGGAGGGGGGCCTCAAGTATTGATGCCGATCTTCAGGGTTTTCTCTCTGGGGAGCTCTCTGCTTTCTGGCACTTTGCTCTCTGAATTCTAGCTGCCTTGCTTTCCTGGACTCTCAGCAACATCTTCTCAACTCAAGGAGTCTACCAGTTCTGCCTAGGTTCTCCCTCCCTGTGCTGCTGTCTAGAAACTCTCTCAAGGTAGTAAACTGGGGCAACTGTAGGACTCACCTCACTTGTTTCCTGTCTCTCAGAGATTTGTAATCTTGGCTGCCCAATGTTCAGTGTCTTGAACACAGTTGTTTCATACATTTTTTCTTCTTTGATTGTTTCAGGTGGGATAGTAAATCTTGTGCCTGTTCTTCCATTTTGGCCAGAAGTGGAAGTCTAATGAGTTGATCTTTAAAGTTTCTTTCAGATCAAGAATTATGCTAGTTCCTAAAATGTACCTCAAAGAGGATGACTGGAAGGATGTCTGTCAAGTGACTTATAGAGGAATGCTCTCTATGCTTTAGATTGTGATTAGAGTTCAGAGGCTCAGCATAACTGGAAAATGGAACATGCACTGATTCACTTTTTATTGATGGAGAGTCAATCAATGTTTATGTACTTTTAATGATAGTAACACAGTGTTTTAAGATGCTTGACATTAACACTAAATGTCTAAGAAAAGTATTTGAAATACAAATATCCATAGGGCTTTGTGTTTTGCCTAGCACACAGGAGGCCCTCAATAAACACTTTGGAATGAATGAATGATCATGTAGAAAGCTTTGATTTCCTGGAGTCTCTATTGAGAATTCCATATATCTCATCAATAACTTCTAAACATCCCAGATATTAGAAAAAATAGGATTCACAGGGACCTAATAAGAGACTCTGATGATGATCTTTGAAAGTTTATCACAATTTATCAAAGTCTTGCTAAATGAGAAAGCAGTTAATATTTGAAGACTATCACTTTACTAGCTTCCCCTCTGAGCACCAATTTTGAAAAAGCAAACCAATTTCAAGATTGATTTTATGCACTAATATTTTTAAATAAATCTTTGTTGATCTATTAATTGTTAACCTATTTTGAAAATGAATTTCAACAGGTTTGATTTTCACAGTTGTAATAAATTCAGAGTGAAGTTGAAAAACCTACATAGTGGTAGCTTACACTCCACTGAAATACCCTTACGAATCATGTTTACACATCAGTATTTTTGTGTTATCTCTAACCAATGTTGGCTCATGCAAGATGCCACTTTCAGAAGAGTTGCAGGCAGAAAATAACACTGGATAAACATTGATTCTATCAATAAATTTTCTTCTAACATGTTGTTTCTTTTATTTATGAAACTAAACATGACAATGAAACATTGGGTCAACAGAGCATTTGTAATTTCATTCCATATTTTTCAGCATAATGCCCGATCCTGGGTTAATAACTTACTCTGGGATTGGTCATTTCTAATTAAATACTTTGCCATTCATCATTACCAACTTTCAAAGCATTTGGATTTTTGAATAAAATTCTCCTTCTTTCATCAAATGAGAGAAGCTTTTCAAAGACCATTTCTTACTGGTAACAATACTACACTTCCTGTGTTCCTTCAGAACACTTGATCACTCTCTCCCCTTTTGTCTTCATCTTGGCTAGCCATAAAAATAGCCCACATTTTGAGATGCAAAAATTAAGAACAATAATTATTGTATGGCTTCATTGTACACAGTTTTTGATTGTGTAAGGATGCTAAAGGTTAGATACTGATCACGTTTAAAAGATTTTCAATTCACTTCACCAAGAACTCCTACTATATCCCAGGCAGGATCCTAGGCACTATGCTAGGCAATGATGATACAAATACAAATAAAGCAGCTTATTTACAATTAAGGAGCTTATTATCTACTAGAAGTCGTTAGCTGCATATTCTCAACACACTAGTGAGCTATAATAAGTTGTGAAGTGTGCTGAAAATTATAATACCAATAACGGCAAAGTCACTGTTTTTAAAAAATATTTGCATTTTTCGAAATAATCTAGAATAGTTACTGCTATTTCACATCCACTCACTTGTTTTCTAGTAAGTTTTGGAAATGATGTTAACTGAAAAAAGCATGATAAAAAGTATGTGTTGCACAACCTAAGTTTGTTAAAAAAAAATCACATGGACAAATACGAAAAAAGTAATTAACATAATATTTAAATTATTTAGTACACCAAAATGTTAACACTGGTTCTCTTTAGATGGTAGAATTTTCATAATGTCATTGAAAATAAATAATTCAAGATAATAAAAGAAAAGTTGTACATGATTAATTATCAAATAAACACTCCAAAAATGTATAGGAATTCAGAAGAAGGGGAATTCCTTCAAGCTGGAATGATCATGGAGGACTTTACAGAGAGGATGTGTCTCAAGGATAGATCACTGCTGCAGAGAATATGAGGATGGGCTAACCCACAATCCCATTAAAGAAAAACCTAAATCAGGTTCCATTTCACCACACTCACTGACTTGACTCACTGAACATAATATTCCAGGTCTATTCAGATCTGGACTAGGGAGCTAACTATCTCTCCCTATTATAATTTATGCAGTTTGGGATCAAAGCAGTTTTTGGCAGCTTCATTCTAGTGACTCACACTGAGCTTGCATTCAACTAAACCTCTTAAGTCTGTTCCTCTCATGATCTTGTTGGGCAACACTTCTCCCACACTGTACCAGGGTAGTTGTTTTGCTGAATTTGAGTGTAGGACTTTACATTTGCAAAATATTAAATGTCATCTTGTAGGATTTTGCTGAGATTTCCAGATCACTGAGATTTTTAGTCTCCTGACTTCAATGACTAACATTTAATGCATCTTTCCAGTCTCCACTCCACCTGAAAGCTTGATGAACAGACCATTTAGGCTATGTGACAGTTGTCAATTTATTGCCCTTTAGCTCCAATTGCACTTTCATTGCCTGCTTTGCAATAATGGAGCTGGACCTTGTAAATATTTCCCATTCAGATGGTACAGTGTTAAGCTTTGTTAGTAGGAGGCATTGGAGGGACACTGGAGGAGGAAGGAGTTTGTCTTCCTGGTACTAGTATGCTCCTCTTGCAGGCTTCTACAACACGCAGCTTCTATGGGACCCAGCTCATGCAGTGCACGGTAGCCAGCAGCACAGGAAACCTCCCCAAGGGTAGGTATCCCCTTGAAGAGCTTCACAGAGTAGTGCTGGTGTTGTAACACTTCCCAGTAATGGCTTCCTTGAAATCTCTCCAGGCGGCTTCCCCCAGTACCCAGGAAGGCAGATTCCCAGAGAGTCCTATTGGCACAGAACCCTCAGCACACTGCTCTGCCACCTAGTGAACTAAAGCTGCACCCTTTCCAACAGGGCTTAGATCTCAGCCTTGCTGGGGGAGAATCTTTCTAGAAGTGGTGGCAACTCTTAAACATCTGCTATTCCTCTATTCTTTAGAGTTCTTCTTACCCTTTACTAGCCAATCCTCCATTACTCCCATCCTCTGTCATAGTTAATTATTTACATTAAACTTTCCTTGTTCAAATTATGTGTGATTTTTGTCTCCTGATTAGACCTTGACTGATACAGGTCATTATTCAAACTATTGATAAAAATCTTGCTGGGACAGAGATAAGTAGAAAGCCACCCAAATCCTCTTGATATATGATAATCTGTTTAATAAGGCAGGAAATTTCATAATGTAATATGGAAACGTTCTCACAAAAATGCCCAAAATATAAATTATGGAGGCTATTTAGTGGGGGAGATGATTATCTGGAGAATTTATCCACATGTGACAGTTCATCTCTGAACTTGCAGAGCCCTCTGCCTGGAACACCTACCCCTCCATCCTCCCATGCTGGATCCCTCTTGTCATTCAAGTCTTAATTCAAATTTCAGTTTCTCAGTGAAGCTGTCCCTAGCTACTCCATCTCACCTTGAACTCACCCTCATCCTTTACCAGTCTATCTTTGTAACATCATCCATTTCAGTTTCTTCATGTTACTAATTGTATTTACATATTTGTTTACTGTCTGCTTTGAAATTCTCTCCAGGAGAGAACTGTGCTCATCTCCCCAACACCTAGTCCAGCGCCTGGCACATAATGGGCACTCCATAAATATTTGTTAAATTAAGAGAATTTCTCCATAATCTTAGATAAATGAGATAACATGCTACTTAAAACAGAGATCTAAGGATGCCATTAAGATTTTATACTTGTGAGTTCTCCATCAAGGAGTACTTAGAGGTTTTATAAATGATAAGCATTTCCAGAATTGGTATAAACTTAATAAAACCAAAGGAAAAAGTCTGTAACCCCCCAAATCAAATATAGCTTATTATACTAATATACTACTTACCAATTTTGTTTTTTCCTTCTTCATACTTTATTCTTTGTAAAATATGATGTACAATTCTACTTCTTGTGGCGTTATTGAAGAAAGTGTCTTTGTTGTGTATGATGAAGCTGCACACACATATTGAAAACACAAGTTGAGGATTAATGGGAGGTGAGTGATCTAATCTTTGATACAATTTGGTGTTACTCATATAGAGGTATCTTCAAACAATCATAGAGAGGATATTTCTGGGACAGCATGAGAGAGCCCAGAGATCACACCAGAAGGAAGAGGCTCACAAATCTCAGCAGTTTTGGTTCTCAGTCTCCTGAGCATTAACATCATCATATCAGGAAGGAGCTGGAGCTAAATAAAATTAAGAAACCTTAAAATAAACTAATAGCAAGTCTAGGCCTCATATCTGGTTTTTTCCTCAGTAAGGTCATTAGATAAATTCAACTAAAAATTCATTTTTGTTTCTATCTCCTTTTGTCTTCTGCCCCATCCCGTCTCATGTCATAACCACTTGGTTTTTGAGGAATTTTAATATCTGAAACTTGCTTGGGTGGTAGACACAGAGTTAAGTAATGAGCTCTGGTCTGGATCAGGGGGGAGGTGAGAGGTGAGTCTCTAGAAATTGCCTCTGTGCATTCCTTTCCCATCTTCTTTCCCAGATGGGACCCCTCTTCCAAAGCATATACTTAAGATTGCTTTCTCTCTCAGCCACTGGCCCATCCAGCCTCCAAAGTTTCTCATAGAGCTCACACACACACCCGACAACATTGGGTTTTCCATGCCTACTGAGAGCTTTTCTAGGTGACAGATAGAGCTTCTAGGGCCACATAATCCAGCATAAAGTGGCCGTGTCCTCCCCTTCCAGGAATGCGTTAAATGGTAGAATATTCGAGATACTGTATGTGTAAGTGGTTCCTCAATTGTAAAGTTCATTAACTCAGCATACTTTTATTGGGTAGTTCATGTGAGTTGGACACCATGCAAGGCCATATCAAAGTTGGTAACATCGCCTTCAAAACCCAACTCAGAAGTCACCTCCTTCAGCAAGTCTCCCCACCACTCTAACTATACTCCTGCCCTCTCTCTTCAGCTATTTCTTATCTTGCAAATACATCAATTTACTGATCATTCTGTATTGTCATTTATTTGTTTTCACTCATTCGTTCAGCAAATATTCATTGAGAGCACTCTGTAGGGTACTGATAACACAGTGGTAAACAAAACAGATAAAATCTTTGTCTTTGAGAGGCTTCCAATCTAATGAGGAAGACAAACAATAAAGGAAATAAACATGATCGTATGCAGAGATGGGCAGAATCAACCTCCTTTTGCTTGCCTTTCTTCCACATAAGACTGAGAGCTCATTCAGGACAAAAGGGTGAATTGTCATAATTTCTTTAGCCCCAGGATCTAGTGAGAGGCTGGTATATAGCACAGGTATGGGTTTTTAAATAGCAGTAAGCAAAGATCATGGAGGGTTAACATTGGGAAAATTGCTATTAAACATTTTTCAAGAAGATGGAGTCTCAAGAGTTGTTCAAATGATGGGAGGAAGAGATAAAACTGGCCTCGAGAAATAGTGGTCCAGGCATGAGGTTTGGTTTGGGAACAGAGGTGGGAATGTGAGTTTGGGATAACAGAAAAAAGTGAAAGGCCAGACAACATGAAGACAAAATGTAAATCACATGAACCAACTCCTTGGAGAAGTATTCTCCTCTCGCTTTCACTTCTCTTGGGTTTTGTTATAGAATACTGCTCTCAGAAAAAAGAAATTTGACTTGAAAGATGAGAGATAAATGCTATGTGGGTGAATGAGGAAGCTGCAGCAATTATCTTATATTTTCTCTAGGGTTTTCTGAGGACATTTTATGACAGCAAAGAGGAAGAGGAGAAAAACTAAGAGTTACATCAAATGTGTGCTTCCTTTTATTTTATCCTCCTCTGCTTTTTCACCTTATTTGAGATAGACCATTACGTTTTAATACCAAATAAAGGTGTCATAAAGAAATAGACGACAAATAAAAAAGCCCATTTTTGACTCACAATTTCAGATGATAACTGAAAGCTGATAAGCACGACCATGCTTGACAAGACAATTTCAGGCTAAAAGCCCATGTCCCTCCTTCATTAAATGGTTTTCTGCTTCCTTCTCCTTTTATAGCACCACATTACATTTTGTGAGCTCATGTAATAGTTCTCTATAATAGGTACCACATACAAGCTCCAAAATTTTGTTTTCCTCTTCCTTACATCTAGGTTGTAGCTGGAGCCTGCAGATTCTATAGTGGGAACAAATATACAGAGCATGTGCCAGGCACAATTCTAAGCACTCCAGATATGTTAACTCATTCAATCCTTATAATAACTCAGGAGGTAAGTATTTTCTGGCCCCATCTGACAGGTGAAGAATCAGAGAGGCTAAGTGATGCACTCAAAGTCACTCAACTAATAATGGGCAGAGACAGGATTTGAACTCAGGCAGTATGGCTCCAGAGGCTGCCCTCCTATCCACTCCACTCACCTGCCTCCCTGTGCCAGAAATGTCCTGACTCCTGGAGGTTGGCTTTTCTTGGGATCAGCTCAAAATTTCCCTGCTTGGAATGCTCTATTTGCTTCTACTCAAACTTCAAGCCTCAGCTCAGTTCATATCTCCCTCGAAGAGTCTTCCTTGACCGCACCCCCCCCACCCCCACCCCCCCACCTTCACCCTGTAAAGTGAAGTGGTGCTATACAAAGAGAAGGAAGCAGGAACCATTTAATGGAGGAGGGAGGTGGATTTTTAGCTCTAACACCACTCCTGCTTTCCCTTAAGACCTTGTAGTCTAAACCCCAGCTTTCTCACTTACTATGTGATGTTGGAACCATTCTCAACTTCTCTGGGTCTCAGTTTCTTCAACTGTGATATGGGGATAACACTAATCACTCTCATAGAGTTTTTGTAGAATTAGGTGAGATGATGAGGCCTGCTGAGCCCAGATTTTGGCGTTTAATAAGCTTTCAGAGTTAACTGATATCATTGCTATTGCTTCTACGACATTATATAGAACTTGTTTGCCTACATGCCTGATTTCTCTGTGTGAGCTTCTTGAGGGCAGGGACCAGCCATGCTCATCTCTGTATTCCCAGCACTAGTACAGGGCTTGGCACATGACAAGCCCTTAAAGTTGGCTCAAATGAGCTGACCTTCTGGAAAACACTAGCTACCATTGGGGACTAAGAGACTAAATCTCATCTCCTTATACCTTAGCCTCTACTCCTGCTTCCTGGAAATCTTTCTACCTTCTCCACCTTTCCAGCTATCACCTGAACACTCCTCTCAACATTGCCTGCCTAAGGATCTTCCAGTAGGGTGTGGTGCAAGCTCATTTCCTCTGTCACTCCTTCAAACTGGAGGGTTAAGAGAAGGAACAGTGATGATTTATTACATCATGGTTTTCAAGCTTTTCTTAGCCACTTAGCTAAAATAACTATCTTCAGATGAAACCCCCCACACATGATGTAAGCTGAGCTGTTCCGGCAAATGTAAGACTTGGTGCTAAGTCTCTGAGGTATCAGGACTCCACACAGGCTTAGAAACTCAGCTGTACTCTCATACATTGCTGGTGGGACAGCAAACTAGTGTAAATTCTATAAGGGCCACTTGACCAAGTCTATCAAAATTACGTGTATATCCTCATTACATATCTTTTGACCCAGCAATTCCTATTTTAGAAATTTATTCTACAAATACATTGATCCACATGCAAAGTGACAGATGTACAATAATGTTTATTATGGCATGGGTTATAATACCGAAAGTCTAGAAATGACCCAAAAAACTCATCAGTGGGGGAAAAGATAAATTATGGTACAAATCTACAATGGAATAATCTGCAGCTATAAAGAGATCAAGGGAGCTCACTATAGATATAAAAAATCTCCAAGATACTATAGGGAAAAAACAAGGTTCAAAACAGTCACACAGTGGCTTGGGTCAAAGAGGAAAATATACATATATAAGGAAGTACATAGCTATAAACATATGACATATTTTTTGCTTGTGCTACATAGAACGACTATGGAAGGATACATACACATCTGGACACAGTGGTTGCCTCTGGGGAGATCTAGGGAGCTGGGAAAGTAGGAAGGAAACTTCGCAGTACACACTTAGGAAATTTTTATCATATGCAAGTACTACCTATAAAAAAATGAAAAATTTCTTAATTTGCATTTCCCCGATAGCTAATGATGTTGAGCATCTTTTCATATGCCTGTTGGCCATCCGTATCACCTCACTCTGGTCAGAATGGCTAAAGTTAACAAGACAGGAAACAACAAATGTTGGAGAGGATGTGGAGAGAAGGGAACCTTCGTACACTGCTGGTGGGAGTGCAAACTGGCGCAGCCACTATGGAAAGAAGTATGGAGTAGCCTCAGAAAATTAAGGATAGATCTACCATATGATGCAGCTATCCCATTTCTGGGTATTTATCCAAAGAACTTGAAAATGCAAGGGCATAAAGATACTTGCACCCCTATGTTCACTGCAGCATTATACACAATAGCCAAGACTTGGAAGCAACTTAGGTGCCCATCAAGGGACGAATGGATAAAGAAGATGTAGTATTTATACACAATGGAATACTACTCAGCCATAAGAAATGATGAAATTTGGCCATTTGTGACAACATGGATGGTCCTTGAGGGTATTATGCTGAGTGAAATAAGTCAGAGGGAGAAAGTCAAATACCTTATGATCTCACTCATAAGTAGAAGATAAAAATAATGACAAACAAACACATAGCAATGGAGATTGGATTGTTGGTTACCATAGGGGAAGGGGGGGAGGGCAAAAGGGGTGATTAGGCTCACATGTGAGGGGATGGACTATAATTAGTTTTTGGGTGGTGAACATGATGTAATCTACACAGAATTTGAAATATATTACAATGTACATCCGAAAGCTATATAATGTGATAATCTAATGTTAGTGCAATTAAAAAATAAATTTAAAAAATGAAAATATTTTTTAAAAAAGAAATCTTAAAGGGAAAATGC
This sequence comes from Equus caballus, assembly GCF_041296265.1. Taxonomy (NCBI): domain Eukaryota; kingdom Metazoa; phylum Chordata; class Mammalia; order Perissodactyla; family Equidae; genus Equus; species Equus caballus. Next base: position 30,487,782 of record NC_091711.1, on the reverse strand, counting down.
AATTTCTGTTCAAGATCTGTTCTCACCTTTACCCTGAGAGGTGAGGAAGGGAATAAACTCTGGACTGGTGGAGGATCAACAATGTGGTCAAGGCTCTAAACATAATATCTTCTCATCCTACCCTCTTAAAGGGGTTATATAATATGCCAAAAGTCACACAACCAGCAGGGGACAAGGAAGGATTCAAAAATCATCTGTCTTGTGCTGAATCTTCCCATTCGTTTGTAAGATGACTTGCTGGGAGCACAGGTATGCCTATGTGCATGTGTGTGTGAATGGGGCTTTCTGGATGCTTCCATCTTGCCCTGTGAGGACCTGCTCACTAAGTAAAGGGCAGACTTGAGACTGAAGCTCCCACTGACTTCCCTCTACTCTCTAACTCTCCTGCTTTCTCCAGAGGTGAACAGCCCTGTTTCCACTTGATGAGATGCCTGAGCTCCTCTTTGCTAGGAAAGGAGGAAATGCGAAAGGAATATGCCATGAAATTGGGGTTAGTTACAGATCTGGAGATGCAACTATTAGCTCTTTACTGATAGGTTCTCCTGCGGCCAGGTGTCCACAGCATTGTGATATGCTGGTTGTTTAACAAGCAAACATTTTGCTTGTTCTGTGCAAAGCATTGTGCATTGACTGAGGGTGTTGTGTGTGGAAGTAGGTGGAGTGTTGGAAGGGACGTGCGTGTTATGTATATATGTATTTTGAATGAAGAGAATGGAAAGGTGGAAAGAACCTAGCTCCTCTCCTCAGAGAAGCTTCTATCCGTATTAGATAAAAGAAGAAACACACAAACATTCAAGGGTGTGAATTGGGGAAAGGTGCTCATTAGAGCTGGGTATAAAATTAGCTAATTATAAAGTGTGCCACTTTTAAAGAAGATAACAACTCATTTCTTTTTCTAAAATTTCCTTTCAGGGCAACACTACGAAGGTAAGACTACACTTCACTTTCTTCACAATTACTTTACTTTGAATTGTCTAGAGTCCAATACTGTTGAATAGAAATTTCTGAGATAATAAAAATATTCCGTATCTGTGCTATCTAATATGATAGCCACTAGTCACATGCTGCTACTGAGCACTTAAGCTGTGGCTAGCACAACTGAGAAAGTGAACTCTTACTTTAATTTTCGTTGATAAAAATTAAAATTGCTACATGTGGCCAGCAGATACCACATTGACGACACAGATAAACAATTGCCTAAATTGTAGACTATACTTTGAGCATGTGGGAAGAGCCTTAATGATAGATCCTTATCCTGTATCTCCCTTTGACTACAAAAACTGAAGCAGGTGAGTGGGTGAGGGGCGAAAGCACCCTCCAGGTCCCTGTACAGACTGCCAGAAGACCTGGGTTCAAGTCCTGCTCTTTAATTTTAGCTGTGTGGCTTTGGGGAAGTCATTGGGTTTCTTTGGGATGCAGTTACGAGTCAGGAAAACGAGGGTCATAATGTCTTAGTTGCCTGAGGATGGGGTTAGACAGTCACAAAGTGAGACTATAAAGTATTGAGATAGCTTGTCAAACCTAGTTGGTAGATGACTGTCCTCCAGATATCCAACTGCCTATTTGACAGTGCATTTGAAGTCTAGGAGACAACACAAGCTAAACATGTTCCAAACAGAACTCTTGATCTGCTGTCTTGTAAGAGAAAAATTTGTTTTTCCCCTAGTTTTTTCCATCTTAAAAAATGGCACCACTATGCAGCCAATTTCTCAAGTCACAAACTTCAAACGCATCCTTGATCTTCTCTTTCTCTCATGTCCAAAATCCAATTAAGTTTTGGGTCCCTCTTCCCAAACGTTATCCTGAATCTGATCCATTCTCGCTCTCTTTGCTTTGAAGCTGTTTCCAGAACTACTGTAATAGCTATCTTAACTATTCTAATTTTACTCTTTCTCCCCTAGTTCATTCTCTATATAGCAATGATCTCTTAAAACGTAAATAAAATCTTATCCCTCTTCTACTTAAAACTCTTCAATGACTTCTCGTAGATTTGGAACAAAGCCCAAACTCCTTTCCATGGTCTAAATCCTATTATATGGCCTGGTTCTTGTCTATATCAGTGACTTTATCTCCTCTCCTCTTCCCCCTTAATTGTTGTAAAACAATAACATTGCCCTTTTTTCTTTTCTTGAAATAACCCAGCTTGTTATTGTCCAGGGTTTGTGCTCATGCTGTTCCAAGATTTTCGCATGACTTTTGGGTATCTACTTAAATGTCACCTCATTACCATCCTAGGTAAGACAGTCCCTCTCCTGCCCCACAGGTCACTCTCTCTCTGTTCCAGTACCTTGTTTTATTTTCTTATGTTTTACTCTCTGAAATTTTTTTTATTGGGATAGGAGGTAGGGGATGTGGCTACATGTTCACTGTCTGCCCCCTTGCCCTGTAGAATGCAAGCTCTATAAGGACAGGATTTGGACTGCCTTGTCCCCTGCTCTAGGGCCTGAGTAAATAGATCATGTGTTCTCCATTACCCAGAGGCCCACTGAATGTTCCAGAAATTGCCAAATTAAACTATAGATAAATTTTTACATTTTTTCTTGAAGATCCCCAAAATCAGTTTCATGTCATAATTAAGCTTGGTATGCGGTACTCCTTTAGAGGAAATACAAGCAATGAAGAGGGTTTTTAAACTTGGTTTAACATCTATATTATAGAATTTCTGAGATTGATAAAACAAATAACCTCAAAGGTATGAAAATCCCTATAGTTTAAAACTTTAAGAGGAAATGGTAACTTTGTCAAGAAGCATTTAACTACCTGTAGATGCTACCGTACAATTACTTTATAATTATAACCACTTTCTTGACCTCTATAAATTTAAAAATCTAAGGCATATGGCAAAGCAGGAAACAGACCAGATAAATATTCAAGGCATGTTTCTTGGCCCTGGAGTAGAGGAGCTTGAAGAATGTGCCCTGCTGGATTTCAGAACTGTACTGCGTCAGTAACTGCTATATATTTCTTGCTGCTCTCCACTTTGAATGGAAGCATCTATGGTAATTATCCTGTGTCCATCACCCTACTATCTGTTGGAAATGTAGGGGGCAGTTAACCTGTCTTTTTCACTCACAGGTCTCTGGTTCAAGAAGAACCATACCTGAAGAGCTGCTTCCAAGGATTCTCATCCCCAGTGGAACCTGAGATCCTGGACGTCAAGCCTGACACCATATTGGGATAGGACTTTTGGGGATCCTGGGATGGGAATGACTGTATTTTCTATGTGGGAAAAATGTGAATAAATTATGGCCAGAAGGCAGACTGTAGTAGATTGCAAAGAATGCCACAATTCTTCCCACCCCTATATACACACTCCTTTGTGATGTGAATCTCTTGCTTCTTCCACCAAGAGGTAGAATTTTTCTCTTCACCTCTTGAATCTGAGCAAGACTTGTGACTAGCTTTAATCAACAGTATGTGGCAGAAATGATTTTTGTGAGTTCTGAGCCCAGGCCCAGGCTTTGCAGCTTCCACTCTTAATTGCTTGGAATACTGTCCCAAGACTGCCATGTAAAGAAGCCTCAGCTAGCCTCTCTGAAGATAAGAGACCATGTGGAGGGAGAAATCCAGCCACATGCGGGCACAAACCACTGGACTTCTGAGTGAGACCTCTTTGGATTGTCAAGCCCAACTGAGCAAGGAGATGATTGCAGCCATATGTTGACTCCAAGTGAAAGCAGTAGAAGAACTGACCCGCTGAACCCAGCACAAATTGCTGGAACAAAAGAATCATGAGCAAATAAAATGTGTCTTATTTTAAGTCAGTACCTTTTGCAGTAGATTGTTATGCAGTAATAGATGACTGATACATAAGTCTTCTCTGATAGGTGACGTTGTATTACATAATAATACAAAAAGAAAAGTGAAGGTTAATGCTTTAAAAATAAATATTTCAGGAAATTTTCTTAGACTTTTAGAGATTTCTTTTTAACAAGGAGAAGCAAACGTGATACAGTTAACTGTCACTTAAATTATGTCGTCAAGTTAATGGAATCTAAATAGGAACAAAGCAACCAATTAATTTTGATGTGACAAGGCCTATTTTGAGTTTTTTGGGGCTTTGGGCAACCACAGTGCAATAATTACCTTCTTACCTTAAGTATATTTTGTTATGAGTGAAAAAAAAAGATGAGACAATTATCAGGTCAAATATATAATATTCAGAGTTCTGATTGTTTGGTAAAGATTTTCAAGCCTCTTTTTAGGATTAAGGTGACCAGCTACTGGAATATAGAGCTATGTGAGACATTTTTCTTATTCCAATGATCATTTCAAATTGTACTTCATGATATCATCTTTGTCCTCTGAGTGTTAAATACAAATTAAGAAATATTTGTTCTTGAGACTTTCAGGTAAAGATGGAAAATTAAACACTTGCATTCAATTTTGCTCTCTCTCAAAACCTCATGACAATGATAATAATGTGTGTGTGTGTTTAAAGAAAGAAAGAAACCCTCAAAGAACAAAGATAGCATAAAACAACAGCAACAAAACATTGCAATATGAAAAGCAGACAGACAAGTGGTAAGAGAATTAGGAGACCAGAAAAAGCTGAACCCTAAACCAGCTTTGGGGAAAACCAACATCAATCATATTTATATTACAAAATCTTAGAAGTGGGACACCAGTGACCTCTAGAAGTGGCGTGAGGGGGATGCTAAAATGAGTACGAGTTGAAAGCTGTTTAGGAGGAAGTTAGATCCCCAGATTCTTATCCCTAGTCTAACAGAAGATGGAGGCTATTTTTATTTACTAGGGTAACGCAGTCTATGAACTATGAGACATCAGGCATGGTTGGGGTAGGGATACCATAATGAAAATGAAGGATCAAGTAAATGTTTGCATGCTGGAAGCTGAGACTCCTGGCTGTCTTCATCCACTTTGACTCCAGAACATTGGCAGCCAGGTCTTGACTTTCCAAGCAGGAGACTGCCAGAGACTTCTCTGGGGAATCTGACTGGCTTAAGATGAAAGATCTAAAGATAATGACAATATAGACTCCAAAATGAAACCACCCAGCCCTTTCCCTACAATGAAGCCCACAGTTGACAGGCCCTACCTGTTACTCTGAACTTCTACTAAAGTTTTTCATTTTCTATTCTTAAATATGGACAGTCAGCCAAAGATGACAAGGTATCTGAAGAAATCCATTAACATAAAAGAATAATACAAACAGACAAACAAAAATAACCAGGAAAAAATATCTTAGAGGAAATTAGGCTACGTAGAGTGATGAAACATAAAAACAACAGTTTTACTCAGAAAGTTGAGAAAATATTGTTTATGTAAAAAAAGCTCAAAATATAGTTTTAAAAAGCCAGAATATTATAAAAATTAAAATATCCCTTTAGACACTAAAACGAAATGATAGCAGAAATTAAAAACTCAATAGAAGCACTTAAAATAAGTTGAGAAAATCTTCTAGAAAATAAGTTGAAGAAGTGTTCTAGGGCAAAAATACACAGATTAATAGAGGAGAGAGATAACAAAGACATGAGAGTATCAGGTCAGGAAGTCCAATATTTGAAAAACAGAAATTTCATAAAGAAGGGGAAAAAAGCAAATCATCCACAAAATTCAAGAGTTATTCAAGAAAACTTCCCTGAACTGAAAGACAAGAGTATTCAAGTTGAAAGGCCCACTTAGCATCCAGTAAAATAGACGAACAAAGAGCCACATCAAGATACATTACTATTATGTTTCAGAACAATGCTGAGATGATTGTTCAAGCTTCCACAGAGGAGAAAACAAGTTACATAGAAGAGAATTCGGGATTAGAATGCTTTTCAAGTTCTTAGTAGCAATATTAAATTTTTGAATCAAAGGAACAAGACCTTCAAAATTCTGAGGGAAGAGAATTTTGGGTGGATGTAGAATTCTATACCTAATCAAACTATCAATAAAGGGCAAAGTATAATAAATACGTGTATTAGCCAGCTCCAGCTGCCATAACAAAGTGCTACAGATTGGGTGGCTTAAAAAACAGAAATTTATTTTCTCCCAATTCTGGAGGAAGAAGCTGCCTCACAGATAGATAGAATTTCCTTTTTTGAGCCCAAGAGCTCATATAATAACATCTACTTTATTGGTGAAATGTAAAACAAACCTGGGTTAGAGTCTTGGTTTTGACAAGCACTAACATTGAATTTAGGAAAGTAACGTCTCTGAGTCTCAGTCTCCTTCTCTCTCAAATGAGACAAAGTTCAGAGAGAAGCTTGAGGATTAGCAAGTATTGTACGCAGTGTACTCGTGTACACATCATGCTCATAAATGGTAGTTTTATTATTTTATTATTAGCTCTTGATTTGTCACTTTTAATCGGGATTACTGATCCTCCTAGTGCTAATGGGCCCCAGCGAATCAGGTATTGAAAAGTCTTTCTCCTTTAATAAAATATTTTCAAACATACAAAAATGATTGAGAATAATATCAAACACCTATATACTCACTAACGTAAGAAACAAAAGTTTGAAAATACAAATGAAGTCCCACTGTGTGCTCCTCCTCATTACATTCCTCTCTCCCAGAGGTAACTATGATCAGGAATATTTTTTATAATCCTCAACATGTATTCCTAAAAATATAGCATTATACATTTTAAAGCTTTACAGAAATGGTATCATGCTATACTAATTCTTCTGCAACTTGCTTTCCTTGTGCAACCATGTGAGGTTCATTCATGTTGACAGAAGGTACCCTGCAGCTAAGAAGTCTATTGTATGAGGACACTCCAGTTTCTTGGTTCGTTGTCCTGCTGATGGATATTTAGTCTATTTCCAATGTTTTATTATCGCAAACGACACTGTAAAATGCACATGTGCAAATGTTTCTCAAGGGAGAACATACCTAGGAGTGGCATTTCTGGCATGTATGTTTGAATAGGTCTTAAGAAAGAAGCAACAGTCAGATATGGGAGTCTAATTTACCCATATGTCACAACATCCTGATATGGCATGATTAATGGTGAGGTGAGTTACCACTAATTCAACCCTAATAATGGTTAGAGTGCCTAAATGCAGGAATTATTTTTTAAAAAATAAATTAGAATACACTTGAGTTACCTTTATAATAACATTAATTTATTCCCATGTATTCTAATGTGCTTTTTTAGAGGAACAGGGAAGCACAAAAGAGTGCGTTGAATAAGTAAACATTACCATGTGTCATGGTAGAAAAAGGCTGGAGAACCATTGATTGAGGCAATAAATATTTTTTAACTGTCAATTACCTAACATGTATGCATTAATTGGGCCAGAGGCTGAAAAACTGTAGGTAAGATACAGCAGGCCAAACAGTACCTTTGATGTTGGCTAAGTGTACACACCCAAGGGAACTGGGGAGACTGGCAGTAATCTGGATAAGTCCGGAGGAGGAAGAGAAGGCAGGAAGAGCAAAGAATGGGGGAAAGGAAAGGAGAAGTAATGCTGTAGGAAAGAGGAGAAAAGAGGAAAAGAGAAAAAAGTGATATACTGGAATTGGTAACAATTCAGACCAATTCTAAACTGTTTCCATCTTTATGTTGAACAGTGAAAATCAACATAGAGGAGTCACATATACTAAAATTATCTGTTTATATAACAGGTACATATATTATTAACAATAATAGACAAACTTATTGAACACTTACCATAGGCATTGATATACTATGTTGCTAATGTTCACAATATTACATGGGTATTATTATTATTCCCAATTTACAGATGAAGAAACTGAAGCTCAGAATCGTACAGCTTCCGAGTTTCAGAGCTAGGATTTGGGGCCCAAGCCTCACAGACTCCAGAGCTGTGTAAGCGCAACCATGCATCCCCAAGGGCCAAAACCGTGATCCATTCATCTTTGTCCAGCCCTACACAGTGCCTGTCACAAAACTGGTGCTTGATGCTGACCCAAGTGAAACAGCTCTTCAGAATGAAAATGCGAAAGCATTGCAATATTCACGTTTATTAGAGACCACTTCTATTTGTATTCAAAATTGAGCCAGAATAAAGAGGAAATCATTTTTTAAAAGTTTATAAAAGTAAGTTTGGAAACATAAGTGATTCCCCAATTAATCCTCAGGCCAGAAAAATCTAATTTAGAATAATCCAGGCCTCAGCTTTCCACTAATTAGGAGGCTACAGTAACTCAGTCAATAGCAACTTTTTGATGAATTACCTAGGCAACTGATCATTCAGTGACTCGTCCACGGCTACTGTCTTAGTCTGGTCTTGATTAGGGGTCTTGTTTTCATATTGCCTTATTGGGGCTGAATCGGCCCAAGTGTTGACCGTGGGCGAGATCTGCCTACTTTTCTGCAGTCCACTTATCTCACTGTGATCAGCAAAGACCTAGAAACTTGGCCAAGCATCTACAAAATTTGGAAGTTGGTAAAATTTATCTTCCCTAATCCCCACCTTCTTTTTCCTTTGTTGACCTTTTTTCCCCTCTACCATCTGAGTGGCATCCTATCACCATGCCTGCCACAGCCAAGTACCCCCTCTATAGCTCTTCCTTCCACTTCTTTATTTTCTCTCTCTAGAAGGGATCTGATAGATTTATTCATAATGGAGTGTGAATGAAGAATAACATTAAAATTTTCATCTTTCCCAGGGATATTTTTATTTTAAACACTGATGACTTTAACCAAAGGATTAAAGTTCAAATTGCAAAATTCCAGGTATTAGAGGGTATACTGTTCATTAACTTATCTCTTAGCTTCTCTCTTCTATACCCTTCTCTATGGTGCTGGAGTCCGGACTTGGCCAACTACAGTTCTACTCTGCAGCTGACTCTCTGACATGTTCTGCCAGTAGGGGGCACTACAGCGAGACTGGAAGGGAATAAAAGGGGGTGAAGGGACTTGGTCTTTCCTGTTTGCCTGTTGTTGCTGTCAAAGTTCAACCTCACAGTGGCAGTTGGCCCCAATTTCCATTTAAAAAAAAAAAAAAACACTCTCCAAACTAGACTCACTGTATTGCCGCATACCCTAGAGACACCAGCAGGGCAGCATACCCCCCTCAGAGGTCTGGTGCTCAGCTCCAGGGGCCCCTGCTCTGAGCTTCTAGGTTCATCATCTTCTAGGTTATCAAACCCTAACCTCTTCCTTCTGTTCTTCTAGTCCTAGGGTCAGAGCTGCTTCACTTCCTGCAGTTATTTACATGGCCTCTGTGCTCCCTTTGTGACATTTTAATTCTCCAATACCTATTTAACCAAATCCCTATATTAGCCTCTCTGTTAAAATAACTACTGGGTTTCAGTTTTCCTGAATGGAGCCTGAGTGGTACAGAGCGCTAGAAAAAGAAACATTCTGGGGGGAAGAGGCCTTCTCTCTCTCTTAGAAATCACATACCACATAAGCAGACGTCTACCTATCCTGCTTGTTAATCTGACAGGAATATCACCACAGCATAAAGATGGTTTCCAAATTTGAATTTTGAAATATTCCAATCCCAAGTCTGATTTCTACCCTACAGAGTTTTTCCGTCTTCTCCCCAAGTGTTTGCTAACTTGCGTGGAAACTTCCTTTCCTAATAATATGAAAGATGCTTAAAATGAGCAAAAGAGTACAAGACATCATCTGAGCCCTAGGAGAGCTCACAGACTAATGCCGTATATGAATCTGACAGGACAAAAATTATTCATATAGAGTATTCCAGGGTAAACTGCATTATTATTCCCAATTTACTGCTTTTCTTTGTGAGGATTCTTTATCCCTACCCATTATCACAGACTAGCAGCCCCTCCCTTGGGGAGAAGTATAATTCCCCACCCTATTCCCATGCTTGGCCATGAGACTTGTTTTGGCCACAGGAATATGAGAAGTGATACATGCCACACCTGAGCAGAAATGTTAAGAGCCGATGCGTGGCTCTATTACTACTTTTCTCCTCTGCCCTGAGAATGTATGTCATAGGTACCGGTTGCCACTTTAGCCAAGAACCCAGAAGAAAGAAGACATGTGAAGCATAGCCTCAGCTGACAGCTACCATGTTATGTAAGGAAGAAATATGTAAGCCACTGAGATTTCAGGTTTGTTTGTTACTGCAGCAGAGCCTAGCATAATCTGACTGGCACAGTCTCTGATCCAACAAAGACAATCCAGTAATTTATGGCTTAATTCATTTTCTCCTAAAGAGGACAGATTTTTTTTTTTCCCTTTGTGGAGAAGATATGTCAGTCCACATAATAAAGTGATGGGAGAGAGGGGTGAGGCTTGGGTGAGGACCAGAACAATGAAGAGGAAAGAAAAACCACGCGGGCTAGGATGGATGAGGAATGTTTTTGTCAGGGGTATTACACAAGGGTGTGAAGGAAAAAGAAAGGATGTGATAAGTGGTTGCTGAGGACCACGTACTTGGCTTCTCTTTGTGTTCTTTGGGAAACTTGAGTAAAGACTCTAACTCCCCCCTAACAACTTTTGTCTGCTGAATTGTGCTTTGTGCACCACAGAGACATAGAAACAAATAATTGTGATATAGTATAATCAGTGCCATAGTCAAAGCATTTACAAAGGCTAATGGGCCCAGAAGTCTAACGCCGTCTGCATGAGATGTAGAGGTTTCATAAACACCACACCTGAACTAGTTCCTGAGGGAAGAGCAGGCTTTCACCGGAGAGTGAGAGGAAAGAGTACACACCTTAGGAAGAAGGTACAATAGTCATGGGATAGTCAGGTAACTTCCACTGCCATGTGTGGTAGGAGTGTCCAGCCCATCCAGCCCAGGAGGCTGTGGGAGGGGACCAGAAACTGAAAAACAATTTTGTGTGCCATGCTAAAGAGTTTGAACTTTATCTCAAAGGCCCTAGGGAATCTTTGAAAGCTGTTAAGCGAGGAAGCAATGCTACCACACGTGGTAATGCATATTATTCACTGTTGAAGGTACATGACTAAGGATATGAGGTAGGGTGGAAATCCAGCCCATAATCTGCTTGTCATCAGCCTTGCAAAATGACCTGTGACATGAATATGTTGTACAGATTTGGGAGTGGGGTAGGATGGAGGAGATAGGGAGACTTATAATTGTTCATGCAACAGCTGGTGGCCACTTCCACTAAGGCAGTGAGGTCAGAAAGGAGGAGCCAGGACCAAAAAGATTTGGAGATGATGGTGGATAGTGAGGAAGATGGTAGTGTCAAAGGTGGTCAACATGCAGTGGTGATTTCATTAATCAGGAATGGGAAACGCAAAACTGATGGTGTGGGTACAACATTAGGGGTGAGGAAAGTGGGAAATGAGAAGAATCAGGTTTATTCTCAGGGATAAAGACATTTCTAAGACATGGTCCTGAATTAGTGGTCATTTGAAAGTACTATTCACAAAGACCATAGCTTTAACTCCTGCTCCCTCCCAGTGCCACTCTTACATGAGAGTAAGAAATACCCTGCCCCAGCCCTGGACTCTAGAGGGCTCAGAAATGGGCCTTCCCCTTCTGTATTGCTCCCTGTGGGGTGAGGTATTGGTGACGCCAATGGGATGTGCCCACCCAGAGCCTGCACCAAAAGCCCTAAGCCCACCTCTGAGTCTTTGTGGGCCTCTACTCCAGGTCTGTCCTCCTGAAGACACCTCTATGCATGACAAGTAGCAAGGCTGCTTGCAGGGGATGTGGATGGCACCTGGACATGGGGTTGGGGTGTCCACATGCAAGAGCCTGAGGACCCTCAACGTGGGATGGAGCTAAGGGTAGGAAGAGAAGAGGGCAGGCCATAGATGGGGAGACAGTTTCCCCCATACCTCCCCAGTGGAACAGATCTCTGAGGATCCTGAGAACTTGGACTTCCAGGTTTTTATGCAGGTGTATTTGACAAGGTAGGAGGAGAGGCTGTGTTGTACTTAATTGTTAACGTAATTTGTTACACAATCTTAATTTTTTAGACATATGGTCTATAGGCTTCATTTGTAGTCTTGCCTTAGGCCTTAAAATTGTCAGAAGCAGGATTGCTCTTCTCTTAGATTCAACAGTAGGGATTTAAAAGAGATAAATCTATTGTCTTTCATCCCGAAACCTTAATGAAGATAAATGAGCACCTCAGTGTGAGGGCACCAGCAGAGTAGGTAAGAGTGAGCTCATGGCATCTGACTGTTCAGGAGGGTTTCCTGCTTCTGCCAGCTGTGTAACTCAGAATTGGCTTACCCTCTCTGTTGCATTTCTCCATCTCTAAACTACTAGCCTCATAGATGGCCAGATGTCCGGTGAGCGCTCGATAAATGTTAGCTGTGGTATCATGGAAGGAGCTCAGGTTTGAAATCAGGCAGATTTAAGTTCTAACCCCAAAGTCTGCTTGTTACTGTGTAGCCCTGGGTAAACTATTTAACTTCTCTGAGCCTGGGTTCCACTTCTGTAAAGTGAGGATAATGAAATTATGTTGCAAAGTTGTTGCCAAGGTCAAATGAGACAATGGACGAAGAAGGCAGCACAGAGCTACGCTGGTTTCCCCTGTTCCTTCTGACCACTGCTGCTGCTGCTGATCTCATGCACCGTGTAATTACATCACATACAATCTACCCGCACATGCGCTCCAAGTCTCTTTCCTTCCTTTTATGTTAACCCCTCCTTATTTCACTGTACCTAAACTTGGCAAATTTTCCTTTTTCCTAGAGATGCTTTAAATTGCCTTTTTGCCACTTTGAAGAGTAAAATAACATCTTTCCCATCAAATTTAACATGCTCAAGTTAAAAATTTAAATGAAAAAATATATATACACATACATAAATATACATATGAACACACAGTAACATACATATTTCTCTACTACAGTACAATCCTTGGCATACACAATAGTACATTAAAAACATTTGAATGAATGAATTGATAAATGAAAAAGACTTTATTTACAGATGGATAAATGGCAATTTCTGAGTGACTTATTTATAGTTGGTCCCACAAATACTAGGAAAACACAGCTAAATACCTATTGGATCTCCAGACACCCAAAGGTACACTTTTCCCACATGACTAGCTAGGTAAATCGTTTGTCCCTTGAACTGAACTCATTAAGTTATATCCCACTTCAAAGGAGCCATGTCATCTTCAGAAGCACAAATCTCAGGCTATGTGGCTTCATTTTCATCTCTGTTTCAAACTTTCCAGGACAGAAACACATTTCCCCTGACTCTATGGTTCAATAAAAACAACCTGCATATTGAGGATCCTAATGCCAAATAAGTGACTGCAATAAAACAAGTGTCTGAGAGGCCGTAAATCAAGGGGCACTAAAGGAAAGTTAATCCTCCCTCCATCAATCTCAGCATCTCTTTGCCTAAAGGACTCTCTAAAGATTTCAGATCGATGAAACAACAGAAAAGCCCCAAACACTGAAAAGAAAATACAATAAAAGGCATCTGCTAGAAGAATCATTATTTTCAGATGGCTATGCTGAGTTTAGAAATCAAATACACAGATGTTACTGATAAATAAATGTGAAAAGATAACGTATCCTGACTTAGTCATTCAAGCTGCTACAATAAATTACCCTAGACTGAGTGGCTTATAAACAACAGAAATTTATTTCCAAGAAACTGGAAGTCTGAGATCAAGGTGCTGGCATGGTCAAGTCGTAGTGAAGGCCCTCTTCAGAGTTGCAGACTTCTCACTATAGCCTTGCAAGGTGGAAAGAGTGAGCTAGCTCTCTGGTCTCTCCGCAGGAATCCCATCATGAGGGCTCCACCGCCATGATCTAATTACATCCCAAAGGCCCCACTTCCTAACTCCATCACGCTGGGGATTAGATTTCAACACATGGATGGGGGGCAGGAGGGGCAGCACAAACATTCAGTTCATAACATATCCAGAACACTGAGTAACATTTAGATTAAAAGTAATGCTATTCCAATTCAGCTCAGATATTGACCTTTGCAAAAATTAGTCTTTGTCACCTTTATACACTGACTGCAACTTTTCAGAGATTCTCCCAAGGGTTCTCATTGTACTCCCGGCTCACTGTAGTAGTTGTAGTAATAACAATAACTATCGATTATTGAGTGCTTTCTATTGTGTCAGGCACTGGACTAAGTACTTTACATATGTTATTTCATTTAATGTCCCCAAATCCTACTGCCACAACCTTCCCTTCCTTCTTTTTTTTCCTCCACAAAAACTTGCCTGTCCTCCATCCTAGACCCTTGGGTCTCTGCAGATCGGCAAATTTATCTAGCTGTGCCAGGCAGAATAAGTGCCCCCAAGGATGTCCACATCCTAATCCCTAGGATCTGGGACTATGTTAAGCTGTATGGCAAAGGGGGACTAATGTTGCAGGTGGAATTTCAGTTGCTAATCAACTGACTTTAAGAGAGACAGATTAGCCTGGATTATCCAGGTGGGCCCAATGTAATCACAAGCGTCCTTAAAAATGGAAGAGGAAGGCAGAAGAGTCAGAGGAGGGGAATTGAAGATAGAAGCAAGGTCAGACTGAAGTGATGCAATGTAAGGACTCAACTGCTGTTGCTGGCTTTGACAAGGAAGGAAGGGGCCACAAGCCAAGGAACATGGCAGCCTCTAGAAGCTGGAAAAGGCAAAGGAACAAAATCTCCCCCAGAGCCTCTGGAAAAAATGCAGCTCTTCCACATCTTGATTTTGTCCCAGTGAGAACCATGTTTGACTTCTAACCTACGGAACCATAAAATAATCAATTTGTATTAAGGCATGGAATTCATGGTGATTTGTTACAGCAGCCGTAGAAAACTAATACATAATGTTATTAGGCTAAGACTGGAGCCAGAATGCCTGGCCTTAGAATCCAAGCCCTTCCATTTACCAACTGTGCGACCTTGGGCAAGTTACTTAACCTCTGTGCCTCAGTTTCTCCCTCTATAAAAATGGAGATAATGACTATCCCTTACTCACAGGGCTAAATGAGTGTATAACTGTGAAATACTTGGAACCTAGTAAGCACCATATAAATATTAGTTATCATTATTCCTTCAATAAACTCCCATCTGTCGTATTCAATTACCTTCTCTGAAATTGTTTGAGTTTTGAGAGGGGCCTTTTGGAACTACAATGCTTCAATACAATGGATGACCCTAATGCTGACCACTCGGAGCCTCACAGCTGGCTAGTACAGGAGAGCTTTCTGTGGGGTCAGATCTTTAGGCTCCCACACAATCATGGGTGTAAGCAGCCTGTAGGCCCAGTTCTGGTGATACCGTATAAAAAGACCAGAAGGTGTCATACACTGACTTATAAAAATGTGCACCCACAGGTTTGCTTTTACTTATCCTCCAACACAAGTAAATGTTCAAATGGAATGTGAGGCTATTTGCTTCCTAATCAGTTCTCAGCTTTAATTTTTGCAGAATGTAGCTCAAACAAAGATTTACAATGAGATTAGTTTAGGATATATTGCAGGATTTCGCTGAAGATCTGCCTAAACTCCCGCAGACAGTTATGGCCATGAGCAACGAATTCTCCAGAACCACGCTGAGGCACCTACCAGAAAGAGCCTCCAGAAAAGCCCTAGAAGGCGTTTGCTCTAAGGAGGTTGCTGAGGATATCGTCCACTATTTCGTCCCGAGTCCCCTTCCCCATGCAAGGATTTTATTTCTTGCAAATGCCAGGAAAATGCTAAGTAACATTCTCCTTCACTAAGGATTGGTTTCCTTTCTCTCCAACAATCAGAACGATGTGACTTATTGTGTTTCTCCCTCTGCTCTACCCACTAGGCTGAAAGGCCAATTTGTTGGCTCATTTATCAACCGTTACAGATATACAGGCCATGGAGGCCTGCAAACCTGAGCCTATTTTTTTCCCTGAACTTGAATACCTATTCTAACCCATATTCTCCTTGGTTCAGAATATTTATATTATACTATTCTGTTTCTTTAACCCACCTCAAATGCTTTCATATAAACTCCAAAGGCAATCAGATATCTTTGTACCCACAGGCTCACACTAGTGTAATGTGGCTGAGTAACTGGACTTTGGCTCCACTCATGTGGCACGTAGCTGAGGTGGCAGCACTGTGGAGAAAACACACTTCTCTCTTGTACACTAATCTAATATTGACTGGAGCGACCTTGAGCAAGCCACTCAGTCTCTCTGACCTTCATCATACTACCTCTGCCCTCAGAGTTGTAATGCATCTAGGGTGTAACTCTGGAACACAGGAGCTGTTTATAAATGGTGGTCACCATCACTTTTTATCATTACTATTGTTGCTACCATGACTTGAAGACTGCCATTTGGCTGATCACTATTGTCCATACCTCGCTGCCATGGTCTGCTGGCTTATTTGGTTGAGAGGAAGGTCAAATGATAAGAAGGCAATCAAAGGGAGGTTACAAATAATCTCCCCCTATCAAACCTTCAGTAGCTTTCTCTTGTCTTTATCAGCCCTTGCTGGCCTAGCACCAAGATTTCCATGGTTAGTGGTCTCTTGGGCACCAAGACCAATGTCATTTTGTTATTCCCTAGACTTTTTTTGTTATTCCCTAACTCACAGTCTAGAAGGGGAGAAAAAGGGATATAAGCCAATTTTCATGTCAAGTGGTCTTTTTATATTGCCCATTTTCTATATGCACATAACACATGAATTAAAATGTGTGATGCATGAGCCAAACATCTTAGGGTCAGGCATTAGTCCTGGTAACAGGATTTAATAGATAGAGAACTATCAGTTAGCAGAACTGTGACCAAACACAAATCAAGCCAGGGATAAACTCAAGCTGAATATGAAGACCACAATTGACTGGCTGACTATGTTTTTCAACTTTTCATCTGGATGTTCTGGGTTTAGGAGATGAGAGAACCTGACACTGGAGCCCCGGCTCTGTCCTCCAGCAGTGATGATAATGCCAAATCTGACATGTTCCTCTCCTGTTCTGTTAGGTCTTATGATCATATACGGGTGCTACTGGCTTCCAGGCACACAGTTCCTGCCCTCAGTGGCTCACATTCTAGCTTGGGGAGAGAGACACGTGAGCAAATTACATTTCAAGGGGTCTTTTTATAATGTCCATTTTATACATGCCCGGGACCCACATTAAAAAGTTTTATGTAGAACCAAGCCGTGTAAGAAAACGGGTTGATGCTAAGTTTCATGAGGTATATATTTTCATTGGAGACTTTCAAAAGCTAGAAATGTAAAAAATATATATAAATATACCATCTCTCACTGGCATGACTGCAATTGCCTCCTAACTGGTCCCTGCTTCTACCTTTGCTCCCTGTGGTCTGTTCTTAACAGAGCAGTCAGAATGATTCTTTCAAAAGTCGTTAGACCAAAGGATTCCTGGGTAAAAGCCAGTCCTCACAATGGCCCCCAGGCTGTATATAATCAGCCTCCCTCCTACCTCTCTAACTGATCACTATTGCCTCTCTCCTTGTCATTTCTGTCCCAGCCACAAGGGTCTTCCTTTTCCTCATACACCCCCAGATGTGCTGGCAGATTACAGATCAGGGCCTTTGTTCTGGCTCCTCTCCTCCCTGGAACTCTCTCCCTCTCTCTCTTTCTCTAATTACACCTTCCATCTGAGGCCTAACCTGAAGAAAATAAACAGTCTTTGAAAATGCAACATACACCCATGTCCCCAGGCCACCATTCTTCATTCCCCTCCCCCACCTCCTCTTTTCTCTTTTTCTATAGCATTTATCACCTTCTAACATGCTTTACAAATTTTTTTTTTAATGTTTACCTCAGCATAATTGACATTCTGGGCTGGATACCTGTTTGTGGTGGGGCTGCCTGTGCGTTGTAGGATGTTGAGCAGCACCCCTGCCCTCCACCTACTGGTAGCACTCTCCACCTTGAGTTGCGACAATAAAAAATGTTTTCAGCCATTGCCAAATCACCCCCTAATTGAGAACCATTGGTTTATAACTTACTGCTGGTCACCCCCAGCTAAAACAGAAGCTCCAGAAGAGCAGGGATCTTTGCCTACTTGTTCACTGTTGATTTCTAAGCATCCAGAACAACAATGGGCTTGGAGTATATGAATGACTGAGTATCTATTTAAACTTATGCACACACAACAGACAAATTTCATACCCTTCTCTTATGAAGTGGTCAATATTTAATTTCACTTCACTTTTTATGGATTTTCATAAAAATAAAATAATGGTAATAGGAATAAAAATACAGGGAGGAACATTTTGCTCTCTGTATCTAACAAACATTTTTCTGAAAGACAACTCAGAATTGATCTATTTCTTGAAAGAATATACTATATATATATATATAAAATTACTAAAAAGTGACATAACTCTTTTTCACATTTTCCTTTCTCTGTCTACCAGCAGAAAACCTTTATTATGAGATTGACTTTAGAAAGTAATTGCCTCGAGGGTGTGACTGCTAATGCCATTTTAACAATGAAGGGCAGGGATACTTAAGCAGGCCAATTTTCACAGGCAAGGCGGTGAAGAGGAATAAATTAATTCCTGAATGGACTTGTGTGTCACAGTCATCAGATTCGACTAGAGGTTTAATTTATCTCAGAGAGTGGGTGGTCCTGCCTGAAGGGTGTCACATGATAAAAGACAGCAGAGCAACGGGGGTTCTCAAGAGTGGAGAGGGGTGCGATTTTGCACCCCCGCCACCAGGGAAAATTTGGCAATGTCTGGAGACATTTTTGATTTTCACAACTAAGGTGGGAGGGAACTGCTACTAGCCTGTCATGGATAGAGGCCAGGGATGCTACTAACCATCCCACAATGCGCAGGACAGCTCCCCACAACAGAGATTATTCAGTCCAAAATGCCAACAGCGCTGAGGCTGTTGAGGCCTGAGAAATCCTGCAGCTGAGCGCAGTGCTTAAGAGTGCAGGATCTGAAGCCTCTGTCTGAATTTGAATTCCTGCTCCATCACTGAGACCGTCCAGTTGTTCAGCAAACCTGTTTCCCTTTTCCTCCTGAGCACCCAGATAGTTATCTTAGCATCCATCAAGTTAGGGGTAACTCCATGACTGAGCTCTGGCCCACAAAATGTGGGTGAAAGTGTGGTATGCCGCTTCTAAACCTGGCCCATAAAACCTTCCTACAAAGTCACTCATCTTTCTTTTCCTCTGACAACCAGATGCAAAGGATCTAAGGGATGGCAGAGTTATTAGACAGAAGTAGCCTGGGCACCCAAATGGCTGTATGGAGCAGAGACATTGCACCTCCCTTCCCATGTGACCCACACTAAGCAATGATGCGAACAACAAATAAACTTCTACAGTGTCAAACCTCTGATATTTGGCAGCTGTTCAGGAGGTAGACTAGCCTAGCTATGTGACCCACTACAGATTCCTTAACCTCTTTGTGTCCTATTTTCCTTATCTGTAAAATAGTGATAATAATACCTCCTCTCTCATAGGGTTGTTGTGAGGATTAAAGTTTTTAAAATAGTGTCTGGCATCTAGTGAGAATTTTCCCATCTGTAGGCCCACCTCTGGTGATACCATATAAAACGACCAACAGCATTCTACATTGTCCTATAGAGATGCGCACGTACAGGTTTGCTTTTATTGCTTCTTGAACATGGATATATATGTTCAAATAGAATGCTAGGTTATTTGTTTTTTAATTGATTCTCAACTTTAATTCTTTCATACAATATAGTTCAAAATACAGATTAGGATTATTCTGTGTGGTCTTTAACACTTTTATCCTTACGCCATTCATTTCATAGACAAGTACTGAGCTTCTCTTGTATGTTAAGCATTGTGTTAGGTGTAGGAGACACAACTGTGAGCAAAAACAGATATGGTCTATGCCTCCATGGAGTTCGCAGTTTACCTGGAGAGTCAGGCATTGATCATATAATACCAAATGTTGTAAAATTTCAAATACGAAAAATGTTACCGTAGGAAACATGAGGATAAGAGTATACAGCAAGGTGATGTGGTTTTTGGAAGGATGGGAGGAGGGCTTTCCTGGGAAGAGTCTTTGGAACTGAGCTTTAGAGGATGAATAAGAGTAAACTGGGTGAAGGAGGAAGGAATGGGACGAGAATTCCAGGAGAGAAAAGAGCATTGCAAATGCCCTGAGGCAAAATGCATCCCAAAAAACGAAGAGAGGTTGTCTGTGTCTGGATGATAACAAGTGAAGGGTGGAAGGCAGTGAAGGCAGATAAGCCTGGAGGGGAGGGGCAGCATGGCCAGGCCATCTGAGGCCTTGTAGGTCACCTCAAAAATTTTGGTACTTATTCTAAAGTTTTTAAACAGGATGAAGTGACATGAATAGACGTGCATTTTTGAAAACCTCATTCTCTGTGCACTTGAGAGACTGGATTGGAGCTGGGCAAGGATAGAACCAGGGAGACTTGTTACTTTATTTCTGGGTTTTAGAAGTGAGATAATAGTGGTGAAGACAGAGAGAAGTTGCTGGATTAAAGAGACAATTAGGATGTAAAATCTTCAGCCCTTGGAGATATAGGAGGTGTGGGAAGTGGAGGTGAGGGAGGTGTCTAGAATAGCTTCCAGACACTGCTTTCAGCAACTGGACAAATATTGGTGCCATTTACTGAGGCAGGGGACAACGGAAGTGGTCCACATTTGAGGATAAAATGTCTTGGATTTGGTTTGAGCTGAATGTGCAGTGAGCTAACTTCACCTCATCTTTATCCTTTACTCGCATGATTCTCCTATTTTCATTTCTATCTATTTTCTCATTTAACCAAATACTATTAGGAATCAACTATGAGACTCAAAAATGGTGATACAGACATTGTCTTTCAAGAAGTTTGTAGTTTAGAAAAAATCAATGAAAAATGGAGGATGCTATTAATTAAGGGCTATGATAGGAAAAAAAATATTACCAAGGCATAGAAGAGAGCACCTCACCCAGAATTGGGGGTATAGGCTGGAAGTCATGGAATATTTTCTGGAGGAAATGTCTCTGATGAAATCTGAAAGAAGGGAGCCTAAGGGGAAGGGTATTCCAGGCAGAAGGAAGAGCATGTGTAGACAGGAAACAAGAGGACACAGTGAGTTAAGGAGATCAAAGCAGTTCAGTGTGGCCAAAGCACACAGCCGTGGGATGGAAGCAGGAGCTGGTGAGCCAACTTACATGTCTGGGTTTTATTCTGAGAGTGAAATATTTTTAAAGCTCTTTTCCACTCTGATCATTATTTATTAAACTTCCAATTCTCTTTTCTGTCTTTCTACTATATTCATGTACACACACATAAATTTCCATTATTCTTTTTTATTCCTAGACAAACAGAATATCAAACATTCTGCAAAACCAAGAAGTCACATACGATTTTGGACCCTGTTTGGAAAACCAGGAGATCGTGTTCTAACTCCCAGAACTCATTAACCAGATACTTCTGATTAGTTTAAATCCATTAATATCACCCTCAAAGCATCCTTAGGGGAATGTTTTTCTGATTGTACCAAAAAATTATTTCCAACTTGACAGCCAGTGTTCTTCAAGTTTTACTTTTACATATTCATTAAAGGGATGTTGTCCACATGGATGATGATTTTCAAAGAGAAAGAAATCCCCACTGCCCATAACATTCAAGACACTTTAATTTTTCATCTCCCAGTTGTGTAATAGAACCGCCTAAACTATCCTCTTGGTCTCACTGAGGTGTGGCTCTTAGGTTTGCTCCATTCCAGCTGTCCCTCTGCTTTTTCCTCCTTACTTCTCCTGTCTTGAAAGCTCATCTTCCATTGATCACTCTCTTTTTTCAATAACACAGGGTTTTCTCACACCCTATACCCATTCACAGAGGACTACTTGTAGTTCTTCAAACACTCCATTCTGTTTCACGCCTTTATTCTCTTATACATACATTATTCTCTCTTCTTGGGATATCTTTCCCACTTTACCTGTCTTGGCAAGTGTTATCCTTCAAGACCCACCTCAAGAATTTTCTTCCTGTGATCAACCCTCACCTCTTACCAACCTCCCTCCAAATCTGGAGAATGGAACACCCTTTCTTTCAAGTCACACCCATCACACTATTTACAACTATATTAAATGGTCTGCTGTCCTTACTAGGCTGGAATCAAGACAGTATTAATCTTTATATCCTCTGTACCCAGACAGTGCCTGGCAAGAAGCAGACACAAAATTAGTGACTGTTGAATGAATCAATTGTTCAATGAATGAATGTCCAAACATGTCAAAAAGGATTATCAAATATATGAGAGATATGGCTGAAAACCCCTATCCCACATGCTCTCATCCTTCATTTATTATATATTTTTAAAAACTTGTAAAGATATGATTCTTGGTTCTAGTCCCTAGAGATCCTGATGGGTGCCTCCTTCTGACATTGAGAATGCTGACGAGTAACTTTGTTGTAAAGCAAGAACATCAGAAAACATAACCGGCATGAAGATGAGTAGAAGGGAACCTTCCTCTTCCATTTACCCGTATCCCTTTGAAGTAAAACAAAACTCCAGGTAAACATCATATACTTCATTGATTCCTCCATCCATCTATCCAACTATCCATCCATCCCATTCTTCTTCCACTTATCTATGTCTTTGAAGTAAAACAAAACCCAGAGTACACACCATATAATTCATTGAGTCCTCCATTCATCTAGCCACCAATCCATCCATCCATTGGTCTGCCTGTCCATTCATCTGTCCATCTATCCACCCATCCACCCATCCATCTAGATATCCATGTATCCATCCATCCATCCAAAAATTCTGAGACCCTCCTGCACTGTGGTAGGAACCCTCTCAGGCAGGGGAGAAGCAAAGGGGAAATCAGCACATAAATCAGACTCAACTCCAGAAGGATTTAAAATCAAACAATCACTTATGTAAGAAACTTTAAGATGAACAACATAGGTATGGTGAGGGTTTAAATTAACAGTGGCAACATGTCAGCTTTTATTTTTCTCTTTAGAAAACACCCATAGGTCCTAATCTCCGAGTTAACACGGAGTCCCTCTCAGTTCCTATTTCTCATGGAGGATTTAACCAGGATTTTGAGGCCTGTGAGTTTCATGTCTTCTTTAACGATTCTTTCAAATGTTCACATCATGTGGTTGGGTTGGCATCAATCTGACCTGTGGGGACCCAGGGTATGGCTATTTCAGAGGCCTACCGAATTTCTTCCTTTGCATTATACATTATATAGTTTGATACAGAACATGTATTCTGTGATTTTTCTTCTCTCCTTTGCCCTCTACAAGTCTGCAGACTTTAACTGATTTTCTGTTGCTGAAACGTGCCCCCACTGTGTACTTCCTGCAACTTGACAGCTGCCATTTGGTTTATTTTTTTCTCAAAGTTGGTAACCTATTTTTTAAAAAATCTGTCACCCCTTTCCTCCCTTTCAGGTAAGTCATTTTTACTGAGGCTGTCTCTATGGCTGGAGCAGAGAGCGCCAGGAATTCCTGAGTCTGGGTGAGAGTGAGGCTAGGGTGACTTGATTTATCCCCCTTTTAGGAGGCTGTTTTTGCCTAGTCATTCACAGTCTTCAGAATGCTTTTCTCTCCTACCACTAACCCTGCCAGCTTGCCATGATTTCTCATCATCTCAGAAGCTTCAGAGTCAATTCTCTATCACTTTTGCAATTTCTCAAAGGCTCAACTACGTAGCCAGCTTCCCTCCTGGCCCCCCTGCATGTCAAAAGTGACAATTTACTGTTCAGAGACTGTCTGATAAATGAACCAGGAAGCTGGCTGCCAAGTGACGTGGCTTTTCCTGGGGCAACTTGGTGAGTTACTGAAGAAAGGGGAACTGAGAAGCAAACTGAGATTTAAGAAAAAACAACCCCTCTTTTCAATAGGGAAAGGGGTACACCAGTTTCCCTGTCTGCTGGTGAGATGTAGATGAGCCTGAAGGGGCTCTGAACACTGGGGATTGGCAGAGCCACAAGACAGAAGGAGCCCGGCTCTTTGAATCACCATGGAGGTCACTCCCCCAGCACACATATGGATGCAGTTCTGTTGCGTTAAGCTGCTGAGATGTGGGGATTGTTTGTTAGAGCAGTTAGCTTACCCTAATACAACAGGGATATGAACACTCACACAGGACTTTTAGGGAAGAAGGGCTCTAAACTGTTCCTTCCACGTGCCAAGGAATCCAAGGCGCGCAGGAGCAGGCTCTACCACAGCTGCAAGTCCTTAGGAAGACAAAGGCTTTCACTGGAAACACTCACTGATGGATCCTTTGCTGGCTGAAAGGGGCAGTGTAGCAGTCATTCTCCTCCAGGTCTGGCAGTGTCTCCTTGTCCAGCCTCATTGGCTTCTTAGGTAACCATCTCCGAAAACTGCTTATTTGTTTATCGATCCTGTGGTACATGAAAGGCAAGACCAAAGGGTACAGCATGTCAGCATGGCCCCGAAACACAGGTGGGACTTCTCCACAGAGCCGTAATGATGATGCCACACCCTCCGGACACTCTCATGCACTCAAGATACCCCCACTTTACTGATGGAAAGAAGGGAGCCGCAACTCCAGTGTTCTTTCAATTTCACCAAGGGGCCTTGACACTATAGTTTACGAAATAGCAGCTGTAAGTTAAACGTCCACTCACATGCCAGTACATAACGAAGGAGTCATAACAAGGCTGGAAAGCTCTAGAAAGGAAGTTGACAGTCCCTTAAGCAAAGCAGTAGAGACCTTAAGTTCTTACATTCTGCAGGTTCTAGATACCCATTTTGTGCTTGGAAAATCTCCCCATCTGAGGTCAGGGAAGAGCTCTAGCGGCAGTTAACCTTGGGCAGGGGTCCTGACAGCACCTCCCAGTGGGTTGACTGTGCAGAGAGAGCCTGACCATTTCCTTTCTGCATCTCACATCTTCCCTGAGCAGCCTCTCAGCAGACAGCAGGCTGTTTAGCTTCCATGTTTTCTTCTCAAATTGACCCCATGGTTGTCATTGCACTGGGGTGTCATGGTACATATGTGTCACTCTGGCCAGGGCACAAAACGATTCCAAGTCAAGGCAGACAACATGTCCTAAAAGTGGTTTTCAAGCCACATTTTACCCCTGGTTACCTCACCATCCCCTCTGACTTCTGCTGATGAAAACATCTGGCTTCCAAGAGCCCAGATTCTCAATTATTCACAGCAAACCACGAGAAGGAGCAAATACCACATCAGACTTTAAAATGATTATGCTACCTCAGGTACCTATACCGTTGGAAGAAATTGTTTTCCAAGAGCACATATCAAATAGCTTCTCTGTGAGGTAGACTGAACGGGTACCAATCTCACTTTACACATCACAAAGGAGACCTACGAGGAGTGATTACCCAGCCAGTGAATAAAGCCAGGACCAAAATGTAGATTTTGGATTCTTGATTTTAGAGATCACCCCATCAAAGTAGTTGATAATGGGAATCTTCACTTAAGAGCTATAGCAGGAACAAATTTATCGGAAGAAGAAAATCTCTAAATGCCATCTAACTCTATTAACTGAAAACACATGGAATTTGGGCATGTTTTTTCCAATTAAAAAATATTTACATGGCAATTTATCCTTTGTAGTGAAACTCCCAGATGAAGGGATTATTTTTTGACATAATCAATCAACTCCAAAGTGAAAACTAATGGTAAACTCCTCTTTTATTCTGAGCACTGTTCCAGCCTCACCATGATCCCTCACTCTGTCTGGTGGTGGCTGTCTTTTCTCCAGAACCACTGGAAGTTCAAACTGGAAAGAACCTCACAGCTTCTATAGGCCCCTCCTCTCAAAGAGGACCTGTCTGCACCACATATACACACTGTGAAGTAAACACTCTACCCAGGGTCATGTAGCCAGAAAAGAATAGAAGATTGGAAGGGCCCAAAGTCCCAAGATGGGGGAAAAGATTCCATCTCCTCAATCTTTCATCCTCCTGGTCCTTCCCTCCCGCACCATCTCTTTAAAGATACCTAAAATAGAGAGAGATGATGATCTCCTGAGAGGCAGTATGACACAGTGGTTGAGGACATGAACTCTGGGGCGGGAGTGCCTGGATTCAAACCTTGGCTCTATAAATATCAGCAGTGTGACCTTGGGTAAGTTATTGAACTTTGCTGTGCCTCAATTTCCTTATCTGTAAAATGGGAATGATAATGATACTCAATCCATGGAGTTGTGATGAATAACTGATCAAAATGTACGTAAAGTCTCCAGAACAATGTCTGGTGTACAGAAAGCCACTGGCTATTGCTACTATCTTCTTTTTCTTTTTTTGTCCAAAAATAAGAATTTGAGGAATGAGCTTGACTTTTAAAATTTGTCTTTTTGCTTTTCAATTCAAAGTTAATTATGCTTCACTAGCATCTATCACTTGTCCAAGTTCAATGATTTAGTCCTTAAACGGACTCATAAATTTCACGTCCTAGGCTAAGCTGGTGGCCTTCCTCATGGCTCTCGGCTTTATTGCATCTGATTGCCTTAAAACTCACTCAAGAAGGAGGACACTGGCCCAGAGGTTTTTCATAATAGAGCTTTTACCTCCCACACATCTCCAGTCTGCAGCACTAATCAGATTACACTTTACAAAGTTCACATCCTCACAGAATCTGGGCTCTGCGTGCAATGACTATGAATTAAACCCAGGTAGGTATAGTGCTCAGTGTGGATAAAAACACATAAAGCTGTAAAAAAAAATCAGGCATAAATACTCTATGGTAATGAAATGGCAGCTTTCAGCAACTGGCTTGTAGCACACAATTTAAACGAAATGCAAAGATGGTGAAGAGAGAGAAGAAAAGGATAACGAAAACGATTAATAAATTGAAGAATGAGAAGGGGCAAAAAGAAGTGAGGGAAGGCTGCCTGGTGTGGCGAAAAGCAGCTGGGATTTGTAACCAGGATGCCTAAATCCTGGCTCTGTTGCTTATCAGCTGTGTGACCTTCCACAAATCACTCACCTTTCTGAGCCTTATTTTTCAAAGGTTTTAAAATGGAATAATCATCGTCATCATCATCATCATCATCTTACTGACCTCACAGGGTTGTTGGGAGGCTTATAGAAGATGATGTGCATAAAATGCTTTAGAGAAGCTTCCAGGTAGATAGCAGTGTCATTAATAACTTCTTGAGGACCATGGAGACTAATGTGAAAGTGATGGAAAGCAGAAGAACTGGGCCTTTTAAATATTATGGTGGAAGAAAGATATTTCAAAGATATCTTAAAAATAAAACCCCTGAGATACTAACTGGGTGGAGGGTATGAACTGGCTTTCACTGGGATAGCCCGAGCAGAAGCAGGAGCACTAAGCATGGATTTGCTGATCCCTGCTGTGTGCTCTTCACAACGCCAGAAACAAATACTCAAACGTGGTCAGCACTGTGTGTCCTCTATCTGGTTTGCAGAATGGCCCCACAAAGATGTCTGCAACCTCATCCCTGGAACCTGTGAATATGCTATGTGACATGGCAAAAGAGATTTTGCAGATATAAGTAAGGTTATGGACTTCAAAATAGCATCCTGGATTACTCAAGTGGACCCAGTTTAATCACGTGAGCCCTTTCGAAGCAGAGAACTTTGGCTGGCTGGAGACAAGAGAGATGAAGTAGAGGGGAAGTAAGAGAGATTCAAAGTGTGAGGAGGATTCAACTCATCATTGCTGGCTTTGAAGATGAAGACAGCCGGGAGTCAGGGAGTGTGGGCAGCTTCTTAGAAGCTGAGAACGACCTTTGGCTAACAACCAATAAAGAAACAGAGACCCCACTGCTACAACTGCAAGGAACTGAATTGTACAACCAATCTGGATGAGCCTGGCAACCAATTCTCCCCCGTAGCCTCCAGGGAAAACCAGACTGACCAACTCCTTGATTTCAGCCTGTGAGACCCTGAGCAGAGAAACTAGTTGAGCCCCCCCTCTCCAGGACTTCTGACTTGCAGAATTGTGAATAATTTGTATTGTTTTATGCAGCTAAGTTTGTGAGAACGTTTTATAACAATAGGAAACTAATACACCTCTTAAAACAGTCAGGGTCTGATCTTCCCCTTGAGACCTGATGGTTAGTCAGGCTCCCACATACTGAGGCTGACATTCCACATGCTGCCCCAACCTTCCAGGCAGGTGGCCCTAGGAACAAGAGTCTGTCTCTCTGAGGCTGGATGATGGTGGACCGCTCTTCCACAAACCCATTCTCGTCCCCAGACCGTGCCACTGAGACATTATTAAGGATCCCCTTACACTCTGCAAAGGAGAAACACATAGTGCAAAAGCCCCTGGGCCGAAAAGCATGAGACTCAAGTTGGGTTCTTGATTCTGACACCATATGTCAGTGTGGCCTGGGACAAGCCTTTTCTCCACACTGAGCCTTAGTATCCTCATCTCTAAAATGATGATCAATCAAATGCTCTTTAGATATTACAATTAATGGTGACTTGGGCAATATCTTGGCTACATTATTCTAAACAATCTTGAGTTAATAAAGAGCTTTCCTTTTCACAACGCATAATGGATAACCTTTCGTATAAAGTAACAGACACTGGAGTCAGCTGAAAGTGGGTTCATCTCCTAGTTGCACAGCTTACTAGTGGTGAGCGCAGTGCTGGACAGGTGACTAAACCTCTCTGAGCTAATATACCCTTTGCTTAAGGCAGTGGTGAGGACAAAACAACGTAAGAACATGCAGTGTTTGCACAATGCCTTGGATGTACGAAATGCTCAGTTAAGTGGTGGTTTCTAGGATGAAGAAAATGATAACAATGAATTTTCACATAGAAAGTTCTCGACAGAAATTTAAGAGCTCTGATTCTCACTTGTGTATTGAAGTCTGTGCTCCCACCTTGCATTTAATAAATATCCCTAAACAGGCAATCCTGAAATTTACTTAGATATATAAAAGTTGAGAAACCAACTAACCAGAAAGCATCCCATTTGTCTCTTAGAATAGGAGTGGGGTTTACTTAAGAAAGTACTGGCAGGTAAAAGAAAAGAGAAAACATTGCTTAATGATTTAGCATTGATTTTGGTTGGATACATTGTCACTTTGCTCCATTTCTGCTGTTTACTGAGCAAAAGCCCTCGTACAGACTACACAGGCAATTCAATAAATAGAAGATGGATCATCCACTTGGGGATTTCTGGCCTTGACTCGTCAAGTTACTATCTGGACTAAAAGATGAGTTACTTTTATAGACAGTTGTTCTGATGGTAAATTCAGGGTCTCCTCAAAATGCTGGTTCATGGCAGCTGAGGTTCTGGGTAGCTGGAAAGAGCTGGCAGTGCAGCACAAGCAAATGAGCACAGACACCACCTCTGCTGTGCTGTGCCTTCCCAAGCTGTGCCTTGCAAATGTGCCTCGAGAAGGTTCTGCTTAAATCTCTGTGTCCGTCAGCTATAAAAAGGGGAGAGAATCCCACCCACCTCAGGAGTAGTGATGATTCAAGAAAAGGCCACCTGCAAAGGACTTCACTCCCAACATGCTAAGCTGTCAGCAGGCCTTTATAAACTACCTACTGTGTGCAGATCCCTGACCTGGATGCTGTGGGCGTACCCTGAAGAAACAGAAGACAAGGGCCTTTCCCTTGAGCCACTACCAACCCAGAAGGGAGTTTGTACCAGGGACAACTTAATCAGGCTGAATTAAATGAAACAAGCTACTTCAGAGACACCTGCTTTTCCCCAGACCAGAATGTTATAATAGCATCATGTCTCTAATAGTTATATTACATTTTCAGGGGTGATATGCCTAGAGGGAACCCACAGATGAGTTTCATTGTTTGTTTTCTTTTAGGCATCACACAAAGCCCTATGTTGCAGTAAATGGAGCCCTCCTGGACTGATGACAGACAACAGCAGGCTTAGATTTCTTTTTCCTCTTCTTATAGCCAAGTCCCCTGTATTTGTAGCCTCTCCTTAGATAGGAGTTAGGGATCTTTGGAAGCTAATGCAATTCTTTTAGGTCACAGGGTTACTAACTGGGGCACAGTCTAAATATAGAAGAGTCCAAAGGCTTTGGAACATTTACGTATATTAATTTTTAAAAACAGGGATGGAAATATACAAGTCATTTTGTTGTTTTGCCTGTAGACTCATCTGATAAGATTACAACCACACTCAAAGCATAATGTGGTAGGGTCCAGCATTCATTCCGCCAAGCAGTGCAAAGGATAATGTCAGGCAGAACGTGTATGGGGGGTGGAGGGAAAAAGAATGAGTAGTAATGAGACTTCAGCTAGAAGCCATCCACGATAATCAGGTTTGTTACTTTGTAATCGCATCTTCTACAGGCAATATTTGTACTATTTGGTGAAGGCAAAAAATAAAAAATAAATAAGGCAGAATAAAGATAGTAAATTCCCTTTCTTTATTGGTTAGGTAATTTATGATGCCTCTAAGTCTGCCCAAAGAGTCAAAACAGCATTTAATAGACCAAGTAAGTAGATGAAAAGAGCATTTACTCCAAAAATACATGTTGGAACTATATGACTGTGCTTTACAGAGTCAGGCGACTTTTTCAAATAAAGATATCTGTGAAATGAGGCTTTATTTCTCTGCCTGCTCAGAAACTTTACAAAATTTATAATTCATTTCTCTCATCCTTAAAGGAGATAGATTTGTTTCAGAGAGGCTCCTGTGGATTAATGAAATGACATATCATTTATATGGATGAAACTACAAGCCAAAGTAAAAATACATCTTTAGTATGATGTGAGAATTTTAGAACATTGGAAGTCAATGTTTTATTACCCGTGTACAACTAGCATAACAATGTAGCTGTGCCCTTCAACTTTTAATATCAGACCTGGTTACAAAGAGACACTCTATCATCTAAATCAGTCTGTTCTGAGGTGAAATAAAGAGTTAAAGAAGATAGGAAATTTTCTGACAAACTGCGTTTAAAAATATACACCAGACATCGGGCTTCAGTTACACCACCACAGCGATGTCCAAAACTTAATTCTATGTAGTAAGTAATGAAGCTTATCTTAAGGAGCCATTCTGAATCAATGCGTCATACCACCATAGTTAGGATTTCTTTTCCTTTATTTTGTCCCAGCGTCTCTCACTGCCTTCCAATGCCTACATTCTTTTAAGGTTGTGGTTTATGCACTTGAAGTAGCACTGACTTTTTCAGGCAAAGATTAATGTTTAATAAGCTATTCTTCCAGTTCAAGAAACAAGACTTTCCTAAGCTCTTAGTCACTCACAAGTCTCCCCTCTGCACACATGGGGAATACTTGATGGATCACATGTTCACAGTCTCTTCTGCTTCCTGCTTCTTAGCTCCTGTTCTAATCCCATCCCCTCCTTCTCCTTTCCTCCACCCTGAAACTTAGCACTACCTCTGATTTGTCAGGACCACCCTTCATTCTCCATCAGCTATAATTTGATTTCCTTACCCTCCATTCTGTGGTCATCATTCTCAAAATGTAGTCCTGGACCAGCAATACCAACATCGCTTGGATCTCGTTAGAGATGCAAATTACTATTGAGCCTCACCTCAGAAACCCTGGGAATGGGCCCAGTGATCTGAGTATTAAAAGCCCTTCAGATGATCCTGATGCATGCTAAAGTTTGAGAACTACTACTCTATGGAAACAACTATCACAGTAGTTACCAGCAACTTCTAAATATTATTGTTTTTTCCAAGACTCCACCAGCAAAAAGATTCCGACTCATTGAAGGCTCAGATAACGGCTAGCATTTTCTTTTTTCAGCAATAAAGTATTTTCTTTTTGAGGAAGATTAGCCCTGAGCTAACATCCACTGCCAATCCTCCTCTTTTTGCTAAGAAGACTGGCCCTGAGCTAACATCCGTGCCCATCTTCCTCTACTTTATATGTGGGATGCCTGCCATAGCATGGCTTGACAAGCAGTGCATAGGTCTGCACCTGGGATCCAAACCAGCGGACCCCAGGCCACCAAAGCAGAACGCGTGAACTTAACCACTGTGCCACCGGGCCAGCCCCAATAAAGTATTTTTTAATTACGGCATGTACATTTTTTTGGACATAATGCTATTGCACACTTGATAGACTATAGTATAATGCAACTAATAACTTTTATATGCACTGGGAAACCAAAAAAATTTGTGTGACTTGCTTTATCCTGATATTTCTTTTATTGTAGTGGTCTGGAACAAAACCCACAATATCTCCAAGGTATGTCTGTATCCAAAAGCAATTCTCATCCCTCATCCTTGATCAGGAGCTAAAGAACATTCCTTCTTATGAAAACTCATTCCTAGTGCCTTTGACACTGCCCTCCCTTAGTTCTCCTCATACTTATTCAATTGCTCTTTTTCATCCTCCCCCCATCTCCTCCTGTCTCCTTAACACCTATTTTCCAAGGAATTGCCACGGGCCATCTTCTCTTCACTCCCTACATCCTTCCCTGGGAAATTCCATCCACTCCCCTGACTAATGTCATGACTTCTATGGCTTTGACTCCCAAATTGGATTATCTGGCTTTATCTCTAGCTTCAACTGCTTTGCCATCAATTCCAAAGGCCTTCAGGACACTATCACCTCAAAGACCTACTGTGAGTTATAATACATAATTATTAAAACAAAAATCATCATCTTTCTCACCACACCGGTATCTCTTCCAGACTTCCATTCTTCTTTTACCTCCAAACAAGTTTCCCAATCCCTTAGATGTAGAAACCTCTTTCTCCTCCTCTCAATTCTCAATTTTCAATATCTGCTAAGTACTAAGTCCTTTTGCCTATAATTTCACAATCTTTCTCATATATTTTGCCTTTTTTCTCTGTAGATTATTTTTCGTCTATCCACGAGGCAGAACTACAATCTGAGTGTCCTTTAGAGTGAAAGCTAAAGAGGGAGAGATTATGGCTTATTTTAAGGAAGAATTTTCTAATAGTTAGAGGTGCTCACAGATGAGTTTGGGAATTCCCTGTCTTCAGAGATGTGTAAACACAGGCTGGCTGACGATACAGCAGAGGTTCAAGTAACTGATGAGTCATTTGGTCTTGATGACATATGATATCCTATCTGACCTTGAGACTACTTGGTTCCTTCTATCACCATTTCTTTCAAGTCTTCCTTGTCCACTCCTCCACCATAATGTGTACAAATGTTTCAGTCCCAAGTCTGTGTCTGACACCTCAGGCAGACTTAGTTTTCCTATGCTTCTTTTCTTTTTGACCTCTTTTTCCCCCCACTCCAATCTTCACACGTGTGTATGGAGATTCATTCACTCACTCACTCCACCTACTATGTGCTAGGTGCTAGAAATACAGAATTGGATGAGTCACCCTTGCTTACATGTGCCATCCAGGTGGAGAGATGGATATCTATATCTCAGACTTATAGCACATGATGATGGGGGCATAGCGTGCCAATGGGAGAATAGAGAAGAGGCATCATTTAACCTGGTTAAAAGTCTGAACAATGTAGACAGAGTTTTGAGGACTGAGTAGGCATTACCTTGGTGAGCAAGATGACAAAGAACTTTCCAGAAGGAACTATATGCAAAGGCACATAAACTCAAGTGAGCATGATATGTCTGGGAACCATCAGTGGTTCCATATGGATAGAGCAAAGACTGATGGGAGGAGAGAGATGGATGAAGACAATTTATAAAAAGTGTCACTTTTTAAGCTGAAGGCTTTTAACTTTATTTTCCTATTATGAGGAAGCCACCAAGAGATATGAACAGATTTGCTCCCTAGGAAGATGACCAGAGGAGAGTTTGGAAGAGGGTCAGAACAGAGGTAGGAAGGTAAATTCGTGTAAAATAGCAAGAGGTGATGAGAGCTCAGTTAAGGCAACGGCAGTGGGAATGGAGAGTAATGTACGGATTCCAGGCGCGTTCATGGGGCAGCATCTCCAGAACTTGAGAGACTGAATAGATCGGGGGCAAAACATCCAGAATGACCCTTAGGTTTTAAGTCAGGTGACTGCGTGGTTAGTGGACAAGGTCTAGATAGGGAATATAAATGGAGAAAATGACAAGTAAAATCAGAACAGCATTAGTGGACTAGTCACTAGAGGGTGAACAAAGGAAACTATAGGAGATGGATAAGTTCAGAAGCAGAAAAGGAATAGGAGTTATGAAAATACATAAAGTTAATATTACAAATATTACATATAACAATCATTTAACAGATACCATGTATTGAAGATCTGCTCATACCAGGCACTAACCCTCACGTCAACCCTCCAGGGTGGGAATTAGCATCCTCATTTGACAAATGTAGAAACTTAGGCTCAAAGATGTGAAGTAACTTGTCCAAACTCATCTAGTGCCAAGATTCAAACACAGGTTTTATGATCTCAAAGGATTAGGCCTTTTCCCACTCATATTCACTTTATTGAATGAAGGCTGCTTGGCAAATTTGGATGAGAGTAAGATTTCTCCCCACTCCGTTAAGTATCTGGAATATATTGCACTCAACAGATTGAAACAATATGTATAATCTTGATATTTCCACTGTGCCACCAAAGCTGGGAGAACTTTCTCTTCACTTTGTCATGTTTCCTTCAGGTTTTATTTGATTTGGGTTTTAATTCATTCCATCCATAGTCAGTCAAATTCTTAATTTAATGGGAAGGTGGAGATGGACCTATCACACAGACCAGTGGCTTCTAAAGCACATCCCAGGACCAGCAGCATTCGCCTCACCTGGGACCTGTTAGAAATGAAAATTCTCTGGGCCCCACCACAGACCTGCTAAGTCACAACTCTGGGGGTAGGGTCCCACAACCCATATTTTAACAAGCCCTGCAGGTGACTTGGATGTTGGCTGAAGTTTGAGAACTAGTGAGACCTACTGACATAGGCTAACGTGTTGCATCAGCCTTCTATAGGTCATTATGCGACAAGGGACTAATCTAAACAGTGGTGAATCCAAATGCCATGCTACTGCCTAATGAAAGAACTGCTAATAAGGATGCTGCTCAGGGGAACTTGGGGAAACCACAACATCTTAGTTTCTTTGGATGCCAATTCTCACACCATACTGTGTTGGATGCATGTACATTTGAGTAAAGCCACTAAAATAAATCAATTACTCTTTTAGTTATCACTATGACTGCGCATAAACAAAGTGAACTGAATCCTAAATCTCACAGAACTGAACTAAGTATAGGATTTTCAGAGAAACGCAATAGCTGCCAAGTTTAACCATCAGCACAGCTCAGGGGGAACGGTCACATAAGACCAACTAAAATTTGGAAATTATATTGCCAATGATCAGATCAGAATCAAAGTAAAGGACAACGTTGATGCTTCCACCTTCTCCTTGGCTTCTCAAAAAACAAGGAGAAATAAGCTTTGGAAGGATACCTAGTACAATAAAGGTATCTTCATCCAGTGGGATTTTTTTTTCTTTTTTTTAAAAAAGAGGGTAGGAAGTCCTCCTGAGTGAGATAATAGTACACCCGTATACTTCATTAAAATATTACTAACACAGGAGGGCCTTGCCCATGGAGGGCCAGGCAACCATCAGGTTTTTGAGAGGGAGACTGGATACACTTCAAGAATTCAAGTTACATATAGTGGAGGCAGAGATTCGTGTGGAAAAAAAATAACATCGGGGCCAAAGATGCTCTAAACAGCCAGGATTTGGGGTAATTTATCTAATACAATGGGTTACAACAAACCAATAAACCAGCCCCAACACACCGGCAGATGAATTGCGCCCTCCCAAGTGTGGAGAAGTCACAGGGAACACTCTGAGAGGGATATTTTCATCTTTGCTTTTTCTTCAAGCTAACCTGAAATAGCTATTTTTGGAATGTGCCTGGCAGCCAGTTTTCCCAGGTGACAAGGGCCCATCTTCCCCATCTTGTATTCCCTGTCATTGTTGGAGCACACAAGCCAACAGATCAAGCAAACCCCATCACAACAGAGCGTGCTACTAACCTGCTCATGAACTTGTACCGGCGGGGCAGGTAATAGATTTTTCTCCTGGAAGAACAGCAAAAATGAAGCCAGTCGAGAAGAAAACCCATCGTCAGTTACAGTTTGAACTAGCAAGGAAGGAAAGGAGATTGAAGATAGAAGCCTGTAAGAGGTGAAGAAGAAAAAACTAAAGAGAGATTAACAGTGAGAAATGTAGTGGAAACATAGCGCATGCGTTTTTGAGTCACGAAATCTTATGAAACAGTTTCCATTGATATTTTTCCTCTCCTCATTACCATAATTCTTTGTGGTTGCTCCTTGCCTACAAAACCCATGCAGAGCAATGATTTGGACAACTGGTATTTATATGTATTCAGCTGAAGTCAGACTTTTTTCAGGGGTGCAGAGGTGGATTGCCAGCCTGCTGGCAGTAGACATAATTTAATGGGCATACTATTATGTTAACTAATATTTATATAGCACTTCAAGTTTACAGAACATCTCTCTCATTTGATATGGGCTAATATGAAAAAATATATATTTTACAACCAGTATGGGAAGGACATCAATCAGCATCAACATTCAGATGTAAATCACCACACTAGCTCATAATGCCTAACCTCTGGCCCTGGTTATAGGTGAATTAAAGAGGTAAATCAAGGAATTCTGGAAAAATTTTTTTTAAGTCAGACTTAATAAGAATCTGTCGCACTTCTGTACATTTGCATTTTAAAAAATATTACAAATGAAAATTCTGGGTGTGGTTTGAGTGGAGAGCACATGTGTTAGATGCTTTATTAAAATGCAATCTCCCTTTCCATATTTTGGGCTTCAACAAATGGAGTATAATGGTCCCCCTTTATCCACAGTTTTGCTGCCTGCAGTTTCAGTTACCCATGGTCAATCACAATCCGAAAATAGAAAATGGAAAATTCCAGAAATAAACAATTCATAAGTTTCAAATTGCATGCTGTTCTGAGTAGTGTGATTAAATCTCAGGCGGTCCCCACTCTGTCCTCCCTGGGATGTGAATCAGCCATTTGTCTAGTGTATCCATGCTATATACACTACCTGACCATTAGTCACTCAGTAGTTCTCTTGATTATCAGATGGACTGTCTTGGTATCACAGTGCTTGTGTTTAAGCAACCCTTATTTTACTTAATAATGGCCCCAAAGGGCAAGAGTAGTGATGCTGGCACCTCGGTTATGCCAAAGAGAAGCCGTGTTTCCTTTAAGAGAAAAGGTGAAAGTTCTTGACTTAATATGGAAAGAAAAAAAATTGTATACTGATGTTGCTATGATCTACAGTAAGAATGAACCTTCTTTCCATGAAATTGTAAAGAAAGAAAAAGAAATTCATGCTAGTTTTGCTGTTGCACCTCAAATATGGATGTATGGGAAAAATAGTATATGTAGGATTTGGGACTATCTGTAATTTCAGGCATTCACTGGGGGTCTTGGAATGTATCCCCATGGGTAACGGGGGACTACTGTAGGAATGAAACTGATGTGGTTTTTATGTATTCTGAACTGTTACTGAACTATCTTATCTTTGGAAAATGGGAAGTTTATATGCCAAAACTTATTTTGCATATCTGCGAAAACTTAAAAATATATCCATCTTTTTAATAGGCAAAACTATAGAGACAATAAAAAGACCAGTGGTTGCCAGGGGTTGGGTTGGGGGACGAGGGGATAAATAGGTGGAGTACAGGGAATTGTTAGGGCGGTGAAACTATTCTGTGTGATACTGTACCGGTGGATACATGACATCATGCGTTTATCAAAACCCATAGAGCTTACAAGACAAACAGTGAACCCTAAACTGTGACCTTTAGTTAATAATAATGTATCAATGTTGGTCCAATTTTAAGAAATATACCAAACGAATGTAAGATATTAATAATAAGGAAACTGTCAGTGCATGAGAGGGGATATATAGGAATACTCTATACTATCTATTCAATTTTCCGTAAACCTAAAAATGCTCTAAAAATAGTCTATTAATTAAAAAACCCATATCCATGGACATACAGGTATTGAAGCATCAGATCTTATTGTCAATTTCCCATAAGAAACCTATTCCTCAACTTCCGTTTTTTGTTTTAAAGATTGGCACCTGAGCTAACAACTGTTGCCAATCTTTTTTTTTTTTTCCTGCTTTTTCTCCGCAAGTCCCCCTAGTACATAGTTGTATATTTTAGTTGTGGGTCCTTCTAGTTGTGGCATGTGGGATACCACCTCAGCATGGCCTGACGAATGGTGCCATGTCCACGCCCAGGATCTGAACCAGCGAAACGCTGGGCCACCGAAGCAGAGTGTGCGAACTTAACTACTCAGCCATGGGGCCAGCCCCTCAACTTCCTTTTGAACACTGTAGGAATAAAAATCCAGGGAGACTAAACCTTGGCTTAGATTCAAAGGTGCAGTCTACAGAAAATAATAAATACAGATGATATTCTTTGGGGCATTTAAATTCAGCCAAATTGATGTTTGCACATTTTGTTGAAACGATATGGCAGGACAATTCCTCCTTTGGAAATGAAAATATCTCTGTAGGTTCGAGTTATTTGTCTGAAATTGTAGACAAGATGATAGCATATATTTTAAAGGCATCAGGTTGCATCAAGAGAAGCTATGCTTAGGTAAAATCACATCAATATTAATGAGGCGAATTGGTGTCTACACATTAACAGTATTTTCTCCTAAACTTGTTGTCCTGCAAGAATTCCTACATTTAAAAAGAAGATTATTATTCATAGTTATTATGGCTTTCTTTCTATTGCCTGGGTCACATTCTCTGAATGCTGCCTAAGAAAAGTATTAATGCTGCTGGCAGGCAGCATTTTTCTGCTATGTAATGGGCATACAAAAGTGTTATCTATGATGCAGCCAGGGCCTTCAGATGTTGATGCTTCCAGATACTAAGGGAACTTGCTGTGCACTAACATTGCTCAAGTTTTCACAATCTGCTTGGGTACTTTGCTCAAGAAGTGTGATGTGGCAGAAGGTTTTGTGAGATTTTTACTGGGAAGAGGGTATCAATTTCACTAATTTTACTACCTTACTTTTATCAAAAGGTAGACTTTTGGCTTCGTTGGCTAGAAGATGTTAGTCTGATATATGATTATCTAAGCATTTTTTATAGTGGTTTCTTATCATTTTGGTTCTTATATGCAATATAGTACTAATCCATGTTAGATAGTTACAGCATTGATAAATATGGGCTTTAATTAATTATAACTATAGTGTAGCAATTTTCAGCAGAAACTAAATTGATGTTCCTTCTGTCTCTTAGTGATAATATATAATTAAAAAAAAATCCTTGGGTTCTTAGATTTCCTTCGGAATATTTTAAATACAAGAATAAATCCAAAGATTAGAACTATGTTTATCTCAATTCTTTTGAGAATTTTGCCTCAAGGCAAATGGATTCTAGAAATTCCAGCCTTTATTTTGACTTGGTATTAGGACGTAAAGGCCAATAAACAAAGAAAATAAGATGCACCAGGGAGATGTACTAACAGCCTATGAATGGAAATTACCCTTCTCTAAATGTGTCCCTAGCTCCTCTCTGTCCCTATGAATGTAGCTGATTCTTTGTCTCTATAACTTTCCACAGCTCATTAAGAGGTGTATTTTAGAACTGGCACCAATTTGCCTAGTTCCTATTGTCTGACTTGGTCTTATTGGCAAATTGCAAACCAAAAGTATTTAATTGTTTAAGTCCCTTTGGAACTGTCCTTGGTACTAAATCCCTCCACCTCTTTTAGGGGATTCCATTATGGATTTCCCACATATCTTGGCATTTATAATTTCAGGTTTAATACTTTATTTCCATCTAGCAAGTGAAGATCATTTTTCCTTAATCCATAGGGAAAATAAGAATATTCACTGTGAGATGAAGGTAAATTAATCCTTTTAAATAACTAAGCAATCCACACAAAGTATTTTCTATTCCCCTTGGAATAAATATCAATGCTTGTGTTTGCATGGTGTTTATGACCTTGACTTTTTAAAATTTAAAAATAGCTTATTTAAAAAAATAGATCACATTTTCATGAAATTTCTTGAATTTGTTTCAATGGAAGCAGACTTCAATGCTTTTTCTGGAAGGGACTGGTCAGTAAGGACCATAAATATTCCCCGACACCGCTGATGCCTGGGGTCTGGCTGTTCAAAGCAGCAGTACACAGGGCTTCTAAAAATGGCACTTTGGAAATGAAAATGCCACTTGGAAAGTCCTCCTTCTCACAGGCACTTGAAATATGTACCTGCTAAAGAACGAATTAGCCAGAAAATTTCACAAAAAGTCACGAAGTCATTATTGGCCATAAAGACTTATTGTCCTTCCTAAACATTAGAAGGTTCTTCTCTAACAGCATTCCAGGCTGCATTTCAGTTTTATTTGTTCCTAGAGAGGAGCACATCAGGTTTACAGTGAAGCAGCAGACAGAGTTGGGAGGAAATACATTTGCACCTACCTGAAAGGCATTCTTACATTCATTTGTTCTGCATATCTTCCAAGCACTTCCCATGGAGCATGCAACTTCACAAAGATAATGTCACTATTTATTAGAGAGGACTGAAACAGAAAAAAGAAACTAAATTGAAAAGCATATCCCAGTCTCCTGTGGTTAAAATTGAATTGGAACTTAGAACGCATGAACTGGTATGGAGTTTACGATTTGGGGCCTTTATTCAGCAATAAGCTGAGCCCCATGTGTGCACATATTCATTCAACAAATATACCACTGTGTGTAAGGCACTGGAGACCCAGCTGCGAACAAGAGATATAAATACCATTTACATTCTTTAAAAAATATTTTAAAAATGAAGATTGGCAAAAATAAGTTAAAAAGAGAGGAATAAACTCAGATAGTGATGACTGTTCTGAAGAAAAAGTAATGGGAGAAAGAGCTCTAGGGAGGGGGCAGACACTGCTTTGGACAAGGGATCAAGGAAAGGCCTCTATGTGGAGATGGCATGTGAGCTGAGACATAAAGAAGGTGCTGGTTGGGTAAAGAGCATGGGATGGATGTTCTGGGTGCAAAGACCCTACACTGGGAAATTCCTTGGCCTGTCGCATGTTGAAGGAGCAGTAAGGGAGGAGAGGTCTGCAGTGTGTTCATCATGAAGATCAGCCTGAGAAGAGGCTGGCAGAGCGCGCAGTGCTTCACAGGTCACAAGACAGTTGGATTGTATTATAGGAACACTAAGTTCATTTTGATTTAGGTTTTCAAAGATCACTGGGCTCCTCCATGGAGAATAAATTATAAGGGAGAGTGGCAGCAAAAGCAGAGAGAAGGAGAGATGCTCTCATTCATCCAGGCAAAGCAAACATTGGTGGTGGTAGAGATGGAGGGACTTAAGGGACGTGAGACTTAAATGTGGGTCAGTATCAGGGAAAGCTTTGTCAAAGGACTGTGCTCTTCAGTCCAAAAGCTTTGTCTTCTCTGGGGCTTTTTATCAACACAGAACTCAGGAAAGTAAAACTAGGACTTCACACCCTGATAACAACCCAACAGGTTTTGGTCTACGCCTCTGGCTGAAGGGACATCTCCAGTTACGAAAGTCATTTCCCACGGGGAGGACTGGGATGTGGAAGGAGGTAGAAGAAAAATGAGAAAACAGTGAGCCAAACCAATTTAAATTAGCAAATGGCCAATTATTTATCCATATCTTTCTCATACAATGTCATCCTGGACAGCACACCATTGAAATTTTTATAGTTTAAGAAGGTTGATCTAAAATTTTATAGTTAAAGACATGTTAGACCTTTGTGGCTAACTCTCCTCATAATAGTATTTATAAACAAATATTTTTACGTAGCTGACAAAAACAGAAACTCAACTTAATGCTCAAGCTGGGGTAAATATGCACTATAGGAAATTGTTCTTAAATTGCAGATGATACACAATTGTAATTCATTTCTCATATTTTCATTCAGGGTCTTATTGCTGGGTTTATAAATATTGTACTTAATTCATAAGAAGTCCTCAAGATATTATGAAAATCAAACTAGTGTCAACTGCAATGTTCTCAGGGACCCGGGTGATGCTGAATTTCCCATGGGGAGGAGAGCCAAGGTTCTGATAGTGGTCTGAAAAATCAAACTTTCTGGCAATTCAGGCAGAAGTGAGGTTTTATATTCCAGCGTGGGACAAGCAGACCCCTGACTATAAGCCCCCTGAGAACAAGGAACATTTCTGTAATTCTTGGTCGAATTCTCTGGGCCTAGCACAATGCCTGGTACAGAGGGAGCACAAACAATATTTGTCTAATTCATGAAGATGGTTAGCGAAATGCGAACATTTAGTCCTGGCCCAGGCGAAAGCTGTGAGTCCTGTGAAGCAGGAAGGGACTGTCAATGAAGTGACTCTTGAAGCCAGTATAGCAGGTTACTGCAAATGAGACACCGCCCAACCAGGGAACAGACGAGTCAGTAAGCACTGAAGATGTGATGGCCAGTGCTGTGTGTCTTTGCACAAACTGGTTTTCTATTTAATAACCTATTATATTCAGTCCTCCCTCCACTGGGTGCTTAGAGCTAAGTAGTTGGGGAGCATGTGAATGAGCTCACGGGTGGCAACGTCCATACAGAACATAGAGAAACACAGCACGCACGCACACATGCAAACTCCATCCTGTCCCATTCATGTCTGAGGACGCACTGATGCCTTGATGTGAAATGGTCTCACAGCTTATCACTCGAGCATTTCTGTGGTCTGGAAAAGACTGCCACTTGCTTTTGAAATATAGTACAGTTCTCCAAGTTATAAAGCAGAAGAAAGACTACATTTCCTAAAAATCGGTGTTTTTTTATATTAAAGATACAGTTCAGAGTCTGGGAAAGTTATGCATCTTCCTCACTTAGAAAGTTTAATTGTGATAATAGGAATTCTTTATATTCACCTAGCTTTCCTACAAGGTTCTATACTCACTGTTGTTTCTTCTCTCATCTTCCTAAGAGAGAAGAAGTAAAACTGTGCAATAAGGAAAACAGTACTGGAATGTGACTGATTCACAGAATCTTGACTGAATCACAGAACCAGAAAAACTTTGAGTCAGAGCAAAATATAATCTCAGAGTATACTCTCTCCACGAAATCACTGTAATTGCTAGTTTTACAGAAAATGTACAGTCTAGACAAAGAAAAATCATTTTGGAGATCCCCATGAATGGATGAAAACATTAAGGAGAACACAATAATATATTCCACTTAGGGCACATTTTAAATGCCAGGCTTCTATGTGTGGAAAAGCCAAGCTCATCATCTGAACAAATACTGAGTCAACTAAAATTCTCACATGGGTTTCAACATTTTCTGCATAAAAGTGCAGCTGCTTTGATTCATTTGGCATGATAAAAATAACTTCATTTTTCTTATTATTTCAATTATAATAAAATTATAAAACCATCATTTTATTTTTTTTTTTTAGTGCTTTGTAATTTTGGAAACATTTTCACATATTACCTCATTTTATTCCCACAAGAACCTTGTGAGAGAGGCTTTCCTTCAATTTCTTAGAGGAGAGAGAGAGAGAGAGAGAGAACAGGTGAAGCCACTCAAGCCAAACTGAACGTTTACCCGACAGAGCTGAGTCCACACTCACAACCCTTGACTTCTTTGTCAATTTTATCTAATAAACTCTGAGGCTTAAATAAACCCGTGGCTTTGTACATGCAGGGAAGATGCATAAGCTCAGAATTGTTCCTTTACCAGTTTATACAAACTAATCTGAAAAGAATTTCATAGTTTAGAAAACAAAGCAACAAAAACAAAGAGTAAAACTACTAATGAACTGAGATTTGATTTGGAACTACTCAAAGTAATCTTGATCATCGTGAGAAAAATGTTAACTGAATTCCCTTGAATGATGATGAATGTCTATTCACAGGTCCTCTGTGTGCATGTGTGTGTTTCTGTGTGTAGATGGGGCTTACTATTTACATACAGTTTTTCAAGGAGGAACTGAACTTCAGCCCAGAAAAATAAATGTGAGACAGATGATTGCTAATTATATGGCTCATATTTCACTCTTTGCTTTACTGCTGAATGATTATGCTACTGTTTCTAAATAGGTTTTTCCTCATTAGTAAGTATTCCCTTCCACATAAATCTAAGTGTGCAAGTGCCAAAGTGAAGAGAAATGAAAATGATTTTTTTTTAAACATAGAGTTGTTTCATTAATATACTGCAATAAAAATCCCTTAGGTTAGAACCTTGGGGAGGAGAAAAATGGCCATTTAGAGTTTGGAAAAATATCCTCAGAGGAATGACTGGAGAAATTAAGAAGTAGCATGAAGACTACCTGGATTAGAAATAGATAAGATTCACAAAAAACATCCCTTCTTTCTTTGCTTCATTCAACAAGAACATATTAAACACCTTCCATGTGCTAGATGCTAGGAATGCAAAGATATATAAATTGTAGTCCTTGCCTTGGTATGTCACAATTGAGTAACGGGAGGCGAGGTAAGGAATAAGTAAGGAAAAGAAGAAATAGCATGCCATTATCTGATCCAAGCAATTCATCTCTCAAAGACATATCTATGTATGCATACACCTCTACATCACATGACCCCTGACACCACTGCTGAGAAGGGGACTCTGAGGGACAAATAGGGTCAGGAGTGGGGTCATGGCAGCAGATCATGAACTCAGTTTTGGAAATGTTAGGTTCAAAATGCCCATTAGAAGATGTCTTGTGGGTAGTTAGATAAATGAGTCTGGAGCTCAGGGTAGCAGTCCGGGCCAGAGATACAAAGTAAGTGTGGCCAGGATACAGACAATATTTAAGTCCACAAGATTGGATGAGGTCACTCTGGGAGAGAGTATGGGTACAGAGCCACATGGGTAGCTGAACCACAGAGGTTAGTTAGGTATGCAGACTCTGAGGTTGGACTACACATATTCATATTCATATGTCTATCTTTTACCAGCTCTGTAGTCTTGGACAAGCTATTTA
Organism: Equus caballus; assembly: GCF_041296265.1. Taxonomy (NCBI): domain Eukaryota; kingdom Metazoa; phylum Chordata; class Mammalia; order Perissodactyla; family Equidae; genus Equus; species Equus caballus. Next base: position 30,443,172 of record NC_091711.1, on the reverse strand, counting down.
ACCTCTCTGTGCCTCAGTTTGTTCAACTGCAAAATGGGAAATGATAGCAATATCTATTGAATTATATTAAATGGCATGATACAGGTAAGATGCTCATAGTACATCTAAAACATATTATCATTATCTTCAGGAAGGGCCACACCATATTGGTGGTGGTGGGAAGAACACAGTACTCCTACTCATCCAAGCTACAACCTGAGAAGGCAACAAAAAAGGAAGTGATATCTGGGAAGGAGTCTTCAGTCTTTGACTACAAGGCTCGACCAGAAGAAACAGTGAGAGTCAAGCCCCCAATTCCTGTCTCCTGTCCCTCCTTGGTCCCCAGGGTCTCCTACACGTTCCTTTAAGGACATTCATTCATTCAACGGACATTCATTAAGTGACTACCTCATATCAGGTACTCTACTAGGTGCTGGATATAGACAGTAGACACGGCAGACAGAATTCATAGTCTAGAGTAGGAAACAGACATTAAACAACAAATAAACATGATTTAAAATTATGAAAAGTGGTAGAAAGGGAAATAATGTAGTGCTGTGGGAGAGAGAAGAACTGGAGGCACTTGCTTTAGATCAGCTGGTTCATCTCTGAGGAGTGACACGTAACCTGAGATCCAAAAGATGAGAAGGTGTTAGCCATGGGAGAAGCCTAGGGAAAAGCATGCCAAGCAGAGGGAACAGCAAGTAAAAGGGCCCAGAGATTGCATCAGGAAATGAAAGGTTCAGGTGATTGGACAGTGTAAAGTGTGAGGTAGGGAGAGTTATCTGAGCTGTGGCCAGAGAGGAGGGCTGGAGACAGACCATGCTGGGCCAGGTACAATGTGCTAAGGAGTTTGAATTTTATTCTGTAAGGACAATGGGAAGTCCCTAGTGGGTTAAAGGCAGAGCGGCAATGGGACTGCTTGTTTTAGAAAGTGCACTCGGAATGCCCTGTGGAGAACATCCTAGGGGGAGTGCAGGACTGGGAAGTTCAATAGGAAAGTTATTCCAGCGGGACAGGTAAGATAAGATGGCAGCTGGAATCAGAAGGTGGACGTGGCAAGAAGGACAGAAATGGACAGATTTGAGATCTATTTGGAGGTAGATTTGAAGGGATTTGGGATTAATCAAATGAGTGAGAAAAAAATCCAGTGTCTAGAATAATAAGCAGGTTGTTTTGCCTGGAAAACCAGACAGATGGTAGTACCACACGTTGAGTTAGAGAAGAGTCGGGGAGAAGATGGTTGTTTATTTTGGGACATGCACCTTTGATGTACCTGGGAGATAGTTACATAGAAGTTTTAAGTAGGCAAATGGATATGTAAGTCTGGATCCCCGAAGGGTGGGACTCATTAATTTGAGAATGGCAGGTATGTAGTTGATGTTTAAAAGTATAGAACTTGATGAAATCACCTAAGGAAAGAGTATTGGGAAGTGGTAAAGACGGAACCCTGGAGCATGCTAACACTTAGAGGTTTGAAAGAGGAGAAAGCAACCATCAAGGAGACTGAGAAGGAGCCACCAGAGACGTAGGCAAGAAACAAAGAGAGGGACAAAGCGGAAACCAAGAAGAATGGGCTTCCAGAAGGATGAGTTGATGAGCTGTGTGAGATAAGCCAGGGACAGCTCAGGCAACCTTTCCCACAGCTACCCCTGGGCTGCTGCCTGGGGTGGGCCTCATTCAGCAGTGCCACTTGTCCCATCCCTGCTGTTGCCTCCCTTTTGCCTGCTGACACTGCCGTTGGCCCTCATCCTGATGCTGATGCAGAGTTGAGGTAGAATTGTTTCTAAAAGTGGTCAGCTTGTTCCCTGAAGGGAAGCTGGGAACTTCTATGTTCCAGCTGGCTCTCCTGAGGAGTCAGGGCTGAGTTCAAGGAGGGCACCTGGGTATCAAGCCATGTTTCCCTCCCAAGTGCACCTCCCTGCCACATGCAGACCGGCAGCAAAGAAAGAAGCCCACACATGAGTCCCCTCACCGATGCTGGGGAGAGTTGTCAGCCCCTTCAGAGCGCCTTGTCAAGAGGTCAGAAGTGGCTCAAGTCTCTGCTCTGCACTTGAGGTTCCCAGTCCCAGGCTACAGTTCTCCACACTTCTCCCAAGGATTCTCAGGCAACAAAAACTCCAGGCAATCTCCCGGAACTCCTGAGGTGGACGTGCAAATTGGCCTCCTCTCTACCTCTAGGCCCTCATTATACACACATATGCTGATTTCAAAGAAAAAATCTCATTGCAATTATGTTTCATTTTACGCCTATGTTTGTCTGAATGAGATCATGATCCTGTACAGAGTCGCATGTAGATGTATGTGTCTGTGTGTGCACCCATAAAGGAAATATACTAGAAATCATGTTTACCATAGCAACCTTATTCTGGGAAATTTTTATCAGTTTATTTTCATTTCAAGTCCATTTTTATTGAGTTATATTGAAACAGGATGGTGGTACTTCTTAAAAGGTAGCAGGAGAAAGGAAAATAATTTTAAAAGATTTGGTTAATCATTTGTTTATCAAATGTTTATTACACATATATTAACCTCTTGCCTTGTGCTGGGAAAAGGTCATTTGTGTTATAATAAGACAACTAGCTCTGAGGTACCATGGGCTATAAAAAAAATAAAGAGAAACCATTTCTGCCTGTGACACTAATACCCCAGCCATAGAGATAAAATACTGTGGGTTTGTCTCTCAGTACCAGGAGAGGCATTGGTTCTAGGACCCCTGTAGATACCAAAATCTGCAGATGTTCAAAGTTCCAGCCGTTAGTCTGCGTTCCACATCCACAGGTTCTGCATCTGCGGGTTCCCCTGACCACAGATTGGGGCCACCTAGAAGTGCATGTGGAATTTGAGTAGAATTACAAAACAAGAGATAACCAAGTTCAAGGATATGCAACCTTTCTTTCTACATTGAGTGGAGAAACCACATGGTGTAGTGGTTAAAAGTCCCAGCTTTGGAATTAGGTTCAAGTGTCAGATGTGCTACTTAGTAGCTGGTGACCTTGAGCAAGCTATTTAATCTCTATAAGCCTCAATTCTCTCACCTGTGTCATGGGAAAAACGTCAGCACTGACTTCAGATTTCTTCTGAGGACTACAAGATTTAATGCATGCAAAGTACTTAGTTCCTTTTGCATTAAAAATGCTCTTCCAATGGTAAAGAAAAAGGTACGGGATTCATCAAAATCATCTGAAAATATTTTTAAAAGTTAAAGCTTTGACTGAAGAACAAAAGATTGCTTTCTTCTCACCTGGTTTGCAAATTTTGGCCATAAAAGTATAATGACAATGTTAGGAATGGAGAGGTATTTACTGAAAGGGACTAGGAAAGGCAGCTGCATTTGAGAATGGAACAATGTTCCTCTCCTCAGATATTACAGAGTGAGCACCTGGCTGGAAGGAACCTGCCTCTCTCTCACTTGCAAGCTCATTTGATTTTGGTTTCACCTAAGACAAAAAGTATACATGGGGGTTACATTTGTGCCAAATAGCGACACGGAACAGGTGGGGAGGAGATGGGGAATGAAACAGAGGTCTGTTTGGAAATATTCCCCCTGTGGGTCTAGGTTAGTCAGGTACCCTAAGAAGTCCTGGGTCCCAACAAGAGGCTGTCGAAGTTAAAAAGGCCACCTGAGCTCAAAAGATGACCCCAAATCCTTTCTTTAACTTTGTAGAAAACTGTCCTAAAAGAGCCGGATGGAACTTTATCAGAGCAGAGAAGACTAAAGGGGACCTAGGCCTGGAGACTTCACACAAGTATCTAGAAGCATCCTTGATTTGACTTGAAAGGTGACCACGGGCCAACAGCTGACTGTGTGCTGCGGTGTGGTGGAAAGAATGCATGGGCCACGTCCTGTCACAGCTCCTTCTTGTGAGCTCGCGAAAGTCACTTCACTTCTCTGTCAGTCTCTGCACTGACCACATGGAGATAACATGACCCCCTGCAGCAAACTTCTAGGGCTGGTCTTTTTTTTTTTTTTTTTTAAGGAAGATCAGCCCTGAGCCAACATCTGCTGCCAATCCTCCTCTTTTTGCTGAGGAAGACTGGCCCTGAGCTAACATCCATGCTCTTAGGGCTGTTTTGAGGCACAGATTGGAATAGCCTGTGAGAGCATGTGGAAGAGTGCCCAGTCCTGGCCCTGTCTCTGGCTGGACCTTAGATTTGGATCCTGGGCTCTTGCTCTCTGCCCTCACTTTCCTCACCTGCAGAAGGAGGGCCTGGAATGAATCAGTTTGTTCCAAACTTGCTCAGTGGAAGTAAACCTGGAAATCATGGTCTTTGCAGATGACTGTGAGTCTTACTGTGTGAATTGTAATTTAGCATCATTCACTCACCCATGCATGTATTCCACATACCTCATTGAGGGCCTACTATGTGCCTCCTAGCTGCTGCGAGTACAACTGTGAACAAAACAGATGGAATTCCTGCCCTCATGGAGTTCAAGTTCTACTGGGGACACAGACCCTCAACAAACATATATAATATTTCTGATGGAGTGCTTTGAAGAAGTACAAAGACGGGTAAGGAAATAGAAAGTAATGTTGAGAAGGAGATGCTATTTTAGATAGAGTGGTGTGGACAGAGCTTTTAATAAGATGACATTTGAGCAGAAACCTGAAGAAGGTGTTGAAGAAAGCTGTTCCATTATCCAGGGATAGAGCATTCCAGGCAGTGAGAAGAGTCAAAGGACAAGGCCCTAAGGCTCAAATATGCTGGACATTTCAATTTATTGAGCACAAGGGGTGAAATCAGGGTAGCCGCTTGCATCAGATCTGTACCCCTTAGGCAACTACCTGGATATCACTTTCTCATAACTACGCTGTTAGAAAAACAAAGCAAACCCCTAAAATTCATGGGCAAAAAGGAGATATTAATTTCCAATTAGGAACTCAGATACGCCTCTGGGGAACAAAAATAGTAGTGGTAGAGGCAGGAGCAGTTACATAGTGCTTACTGCATGCTGGGTAGAATTTAGTGCTTTCACCTACGTTAAATAATCTAACCTTCACATCAGCCCTATGAGGCAGGCATCATTATTATCCCAATTTGTTGCAGATGAGGAACTGAAGCACGAAGACCACACAGTGAGTAAGGAGGGGGGCCCCAATTCTCACCAAGGCAGTTGGGCTTCATACCTGCTGCTCCACTGGGAAAGCTGGGGCTAACCTGAAAGTATTTCCTCATGGATTCAATCCATTGTCATTTTACTTTTTCCAAAAATTCTTAGTTACATACTGGAATCCAAAGTACAGTGCATACAATTCCTTCTAAACATCTAAGATGAATGTAAGGTCAGTAGTAAAACAAACCTGATGCCTGGTTCTGCCACTCACTACCTGTGTGTTGCTGGGCACGTTACTTAGTTCATGAGCCTCAGTTTCCTCATTTGTAAAATGAGGATAACAATACCCACCTTGCAGGGTTGTTCTGAAGCTGACATGGTTATTGTATCATAGGTGGTTCAGTAAGTAAGAATTTCCTTTTCCCTCCCATCATTACTGAATGCTTGGTGGACATTCTGCTAACCCATAGCTGACACTAGAATTTCTTGGTAGATCTGGAATCTAGTCACTGAAACTGATGAAGAAATGCACATTTCTGGAGGGTTAAAGGCTCAAGGTAATCATTAACCATTTTTTCTCTTCTCAGTGGGGCTGCCATCTAACCAGCTGCATGTCACTGGGCAAATGACTTGCACTTTTCTGAGCTTCAGTTTTCTCTAAGGGCATATGTCTCTAAAAAGATTTGCATGTGTGTGTTTTTCATTCTTGCTTTCCTCAGGGACACATCAGGATTTGCGAGTGTGGTTTAAAAAAGCTCTTCAACCGATGCTGATGCAATCCTCTCCTCACAACTCTCTCACACACACACATACCCTCAAACACACTGTGCCCTGGTGGAGAGAAGTCTACGAGGTACTGTATATTCCTAGATGGTCACAGTGTTCATTCCTTAAAGATGACAGCAGCATCAGTGACAGAAAATAGGTATATGAAATGGTCACCCTCTCTAGTAGATCTTCAAATCAGGTTCCCTGAGGACTCCACTCGGGCTGTATTCTCATCTGTCTGTTCTCCTTGGTTGATCTTGTTCCTTCCCAAAGGCTTTAGATGTCACCTATTGTCTGATGTTTCCCAGATTCATATCTTCATCCCAGACCCTACTTCCAAGTTTCAGATCAGCATAGCCAATGGCCAACATGATATCTGCCCTCAGTTGTCTCATCGGCACACCAGACTCCACATGTCTAAAATGGACCTGCTTCTCTGGCAAAACTGTTCTTCTCCTCAGTGCCCCCAGGCTCAGGAAAATGCACAACTATCTACCCAGTTGCTCAAGTCCAGGAGTTACCTTTGACCTCTCCTTTTTTCCTTACCCCACATCCAATTAATCACAATGTCTTACTGATTCTACCTCTTACATTGTTCTCAAATCCGTCTACGTCTCTCCATTTTCACTGCCCCCATCCTCCTTTAAGCCACCACCATCTATATCCTTAAAGACTGCAATAGCCTCATAGCTGGGCTCCCTCCAATTTGTTCTTGCTTTGTGTATTCTCACTGACATCAGAGACATCTTTAAAAATGCATGTGATCCATGGTTTTCCACAGCTCTCTGGAAAATCACTAAAGTGGCCAATGCATGACCTGGCCACTCCCTTATCTTGTGCCACTTTTCCTTTCTCTGGGTTCCAGTCACAAGGGCCTTCTTTTTTCTTCTTTCCAAATTGCCCAACTCCTGACAGTCTCAGGATTTTCTCACATGCTGTTTTCTCTGCCTAATAAATCTTGCTGTGCCAGGTCTCATGTTATATGGCAAGCAGAATTCTAACACAGCCCCCAAGATTGCCACCTGCCCAGTGTACAAACCTGTGAATATGAAGGGATATCACCCCTGTGATTGGGTTGCTAATTTGTTGACTTTGAGTTAATCAAAAGGGAGATTATTTTGAGTTGGCCCAAACTAATCAGGTGAGTCCTTATAAGAGAATCTTGAGTTCAGAGAGATTCTCCTGCTGACTTTGAAGAAGTAAGCTACCATGTTGAGAGAGGGCCTATGAGGGCAAGGAATCTTGAGTGGCCTCTGGAAGCTGAGAGCAGTGCCTGGTTGGCAGCCAGCAAGAAAATGGGGACCTCAGTCCAACAACCAGAAGGAACTAAACTCTGCCAGTAACTGTGTGAAAGGACCTTGAACTCCAACAGGGAATGCAGCCTGACTGACACCAGATGCAGCCTTATAGGATCCCAAATGGAAGACTCAGTTGAGTTGAACCCAGACTCCCGACTCACAGAAACTATGAGATCATAAACATAGATTGTTTTAAGCCTCTAAGTTTGAGATAACCTCTTATGCAGCAATATAAAACTAATACAGGTCATATTTCAATTAATTAATTCTGTAATGATGTATTTCACTGTTGTCTCTAAGAGACTGTACAGCTTCTTCACAGCTGTACTCTCAGAACTCAGGATATTACTCAGGATGTTTCCCAAATTAATTTTTGAACATATTTGGATCTAGACTATGAATGGCTTTCTCATGCTGTTGATTACTTTATTAAAACACTATTATTAGACAGAAAACATTCATCCTCTTGCTACCACAAAGATTTCAGTATGGTTTTAAATTTATGAGAAACTCAAGCAAATACTCCTTTAAGCCACTATCAAGGGAGGTCCAGTGCTGAAGAGCTAAGTGCAAATTTTCATGTTTCATCGGAGGTTTCATGTGTTGCAATTAAGTGAACACTGATGCAACATGCTCTTGGTTAATCTGCATAACCCTGGAAACTTACACCAAGCCTAGGAAACTTACTGCATCAGGATATCTGAAGAAAACCAAAGTTTGGTGTATCTGCCAGGATGAGCTAAGTTATGCTGCAGCAACAAATAACCCCAAATTTCAGTGACTTAAAATGGTAGAGTTGTACTGTCAATGTGGTAGCTACTAGCCACATGTGGCTATTGAGAACTTGAACTACAGCTAGTACAAATTGAGATATGCTGTCTGTAAAAAATATATACTGGATTTTAAAGACTTACCATGTCTGAAAAAAACAATGTAAAATACCTTATCAATTTCTATATTGATTACACATTTAAATGATAATAATTTAGATCTATTGTATTAACTAAAACATTAAAATTAATTTAATCTGTTTCTTTTAATTTTTATATTTAACTACTGGAAAATTTAAAATTACATTACACCTATTGGCTGGTGCTATGATAAAGGTTTATTTCTTGTTTATGCTACATTTTAGTGACTCAGTGATTCAAGATTATGGGTCACTGTGCCAGAGGGAAGGCAGAGCTCAGAGAGTCTCACAGGGACACAGTCACTTCTGTGCACAGCCCGTTGGACAGAAATAACTAGTCACATGGACCCATTTGTCTACAAGTCTACCAGAAAGAGGGATTGTATCTAAGGAGTGGTGCTAATTAATACACACTAATATAGAACACCCTCTCTCCCTCACTTACTTAGGATCACAGTAGATCCATGTGTAAAGCAAATGTCTTATCTTCCTTACAACATAACCAATCATAAAGTCATTCAATTTTATTAGTCAAACACCTAAAGTAATCTTAACTACATGCCAGGCACTATATTGGCCCCTAGGGACACAGAGAAGTCTAAGACATGGTCCTGGATCTCCGGGAACTCACAATTCAGCAGGGCAATTATTATACTAACTATAACTAACATAATGAATATGAAATGAAGTTGTTCTAATGTCTTCCGGGAGCACAGGAGAGAAGATTCTCCCTTGTGGATGCTTTCTCTGTGAAGTCCTAAATCTCTCCTCAGAAGTAAGCGGTGTCAGCTCTGATCTACACAACGCCAACAGTGCTTTCACTTCTTGCAGATCGTCATAATACTTCCCTCTTCCTTCAAGATGATGCATTAGACAAATTGAACTTGGGGACAACTATATCATCACAATTACGCTTTATATTATCACAAATGACCAACCCACTGATAACTATTCAGTTATGACCCAGTCAATAACCCACATGTCATTATGCCCTTAGTAAACTGCGATGATTAACAGCCATGACATAGGCATGACCCAGAAAGAACAGATGAGCAGGGTGCCTGCTGCCAGCAAAGAAGCAATTTAACTTTGGAAATACTTTTTAATGCATGTGGAAAGGTTATGACATCCCTCCTAGGCCTATTTTCTTTATCTCTTGGTGGAATGCTGATCAAAATTAGAGGATGCAATAAAAGTGCACATAGCAGTATATCTTACAAAGTGCTTTTTACCTAAATGTTATGAAAAAGCTGTTAAGAAATGGGGCTCATAAGATTTTTGATAACAGAGAAATGTAGCTGATAGATTATACTTCAACTCTTATCAGTTCCTCACTGGTATAATGCTCATATAACTCCTTTGCCTACTTTACAGGACTAAGATATATATAAAATATTAGATAATTATATATTCTTAGATAATATTATATATAAGCATATATTAGGTAATGCATTTGAAACCTTGCTTCATGGGTGCCATTAGTGTGTTCTTGGCATCTGGTTCTCCTCTCCTTCAGGGCATATGGAAATTTGAGCCTCCTGGCCCACTGTGGTAGGCTGAAGCCACATGGTAAGCTCCCGCCATTCAGTTGTGAGCAGAAGCCTCAAAGACTGGTGTGTGATTCACCTTTCACTGCCACAGAGGAGGTGTCTGGATGCAGCTTCTGTAATGCTGGGTTCCTGGTAACTACAAAAACAGTTTCTCTCCTCCCTCTTCCTCCCCTTGCTGTCCTGAGATTAAGAAGTAAATCCTCTTGCCTTAAGCCTTTAATATGACAAAGCCCTGAATGACATGTAGAAGTTATAAAAAGATCTGCATGGAACTGCATGAGACCACAGGGAGATAGATACAGAGGGAAAGGGGACTGAAGACCCAGGTCTTAGGATGCTCTAATATTTGGAGATCAAATATAAGAGGATGGTGAGCAAAGGAGGTTGAGAAAGGGCCAAAGAGGAAGGGAGAAATCCAGGGTAACATAAAAAGTCTCCAGAGCCAAGAGAAGAACGTGTTTCAAGGAATGACTGATCCACCATGTACAGGAATGCTCCTGACAAGGCCAGTAGGATAACAGTGATGGCATGACCACTGGATTTGGCTATAGCTGACCTTTATAAAAGCAGTTTCTGTGGAATGGTTGGAGAGAAAGCTCAGACTGAGTCATTTGAAAAGAGAATGGTAGAGGAGGAAATGGAGACAGTGATGCTAGACATATCTTTCAAGATGTTTTTCTGTGAAATGGCGAAGAGAAATGGGGCCATCATTGGAGGAGAATATGTGGGTCAAGGGAGTTTTCTTTTTAAGATATGAGTTACAGAAGCATGTTTGCAATGATTGAGTAGAGAGCAAAAACTGATGATGCAAGGGAGAGGAGACAATTACAGGAGCAAAGTCCTTGAGAAGGTGAAATGGGAGGAGATTCAGCACATAATAGGAAGGCTCCCAGGACAGCGGCAACGCTCCATGCATAGTAACAGAGGGAAGGCAGAGAGTGTGGGGATAGTCACAGAAGATCCTGTTCAGTGGCTTCTATTCTCTCTGAGTATAGGCAAGGTGATCAGCAGAGCCTTTGTGTGATGGTGGTAGCGGCGGGGGTTGCAGATCAAGGAGGTGTGATGGTTGAGGGATGAGACAGAAATCTTGAAATAACAGTTGGCCAACTCCCTCACTTATTCAGTCTTTGGTCAGATGTCAGTGAGCACCCTACCCGATACCCTATTTGAAATCAGTATGCCTTCATCCCCAGTACTTTCGTACTCTGTTCTACTTTTTCCTTTGCCATATCATTTATCACCTTCTAACGTACTATATTATTTACTCATGTTTGTTGTTCACTATCTCCCCATTAGAATGTGAGCACTACAAGATAGAGGCTCTTTGTTTTGCTTACTGATGTATTCTAAGTGCCTAGAATTGTGCCAGGTACCACATATTTATTGAATGATTGAAAAAAATGAATACATGAAAGAAACAAGGAGGCAAACAAAGGAAGCTTGGAAAGGATGGGAAGGAGGAAAGAAGTTAGTTCATTGTTATGGTGAGGGGGAGAGCAAACCAACTAGGCTTTCTGGCATTCTTTGGTGCTCACCTGAGATGGTGATCATGATTCAAAGTGACCCAGTCAGTATATCTTCCCAGCAACATTCAACCCACTCAGGTGCAGACACAAAGAAAGAAGGGTTTAATCAAGGTCAAGGCTTTGCCAGGCAAATAAGTCAAAAGACTGAGAGGATTCAGGTGCTCATAAACAAGCAGTCATAATGATGGACTATGGAATCAAAGCTAAGTAATGAGGAAAACGAAATGATGGTCAAAAAGTGGTTGGGACAATTAATCAGCAGGCTCATTATCATATTCAATATACTTCCCATTTTAGAACATTTAAACCCATTCAAAGCAAGTTCCAGTTCTAAGTATGGGCTCCAACTATTTAAGGGTTTACTTAGAATTCTCTTTCCCTAAAGAGACTTCATTTTAAAGGGAGATTAAGCTACAGCTTTTCTAAGTATAAATAGAAAAAGACAAAAAAAAAAAAAAGGAAAATCACAAACCAAAATTCAATACATACTTGCTGATTACGTCTTATCTTTGTTTTGCCAACCAAATGAAGGACTATGTGACATAAAGAATCAAGACTAGCAGTTTTCATTTGACTGGAGTTTGTACAGAGAAGCACAGGGTGGAAGAGCCCAGCAATCAGTGGACACCTCAAGTATAACACATACAGTGTTATCCATGAGTCACCGAATGAAGGACTAGATTTCAGAAGACCCACAGACACTTATTAACGTCTGATAAACTGAATCAAGGCAGCCTCAAATGAATGCCAAAGTGATTTACTGCTGTGCAATCCAAAATAATATCCTGGCTAAACCAAGGAACCTACAGACTGCGGAGGAGGAGAAGCCCCAAGAGGAGATATAATGCATTTCTGAAACAGTAATGGACATGAGGTCTCACTGAGTATAATTTTCTTTCCTACCTACTGGACTGCTAACGTCAAGGAAAATTGTATGCAGTACGATTTCATTCTTCTGCCTGCTCCACTTCCAGCCTTCTGTAAAGGTCTTTTTATTTCCAACATATGTAGAAAAAGAATGGAGGATGGAGGCAGAAAACAAAGAACTCTAGTGAGCAATAAACACCATCTTGGAAGACCATCATGATCTTAGTTAAGTTCGCAGGTAATAGCTGGTATAGTTGGTTTAGTAAAACACTTGGCCTGAAAGAAATCCAGCAATAAGATGACTATTTTAATAGAAGTACGCTGGGATGGATTTGGTTGCAAAGAGTCTCAATGATATTGGGTTAGGCCACTTTGAAAAAATAACAAAAAATATGTATCTGGCTAGTATCAGTCCAGTCATTAAGGCCTAGGAGAATAGTTATATTTGATGTAAATTATATTCATGGGAAATTGCTGAATGAACATAAACAATGTGAAAGTCAAGATAAAATGATGAGCCAGGCACTATGCTAGGCTCTGTGGGGAAACCCTTCAGTCCTCATGGGATTCCCACTCCAACTGGAGAAGCAGAGATGCACAGAAGAGCTGTGATGCCTCACTCAGAAGTTGTTGTGCCTTTGCTCATACTATTTCCTGTCTGGAGTGCCACGCCCTTCTAATTTACTGCTCGGTAAATACCTCTTAATCTTTCAAAACCCAGGTCACTTCCTGAAACCTCTAGGTAGAGTCTGAAGTTCCCTTAGTGCTTTCATGGAAAATTTTTGGGGCTACATTCTAATCATCTGCTTTACGTCTGTCTTCATTGTTAGTCCTCAAGCTCCTCAAACACACTGAGCATATTGTAGCAAGTTGTATTTTCCAAAGATGCCCCAACAATAGCTTTCATCCCATACATCTTGTAGGACCCTGCCAATCTCCATCAAGAAGTGGAACCTCTATCTCTTCCCTTTGACACTGTCTCTGCCAATGGGGTGCAGCAGAAGAAACACTTCTGGGTCTAGGTAATAAAAATGCACTTCTACCTTGTTCTGTTGGAACCCAGTCACCGTGTCATGAGGAAGCCTGAGGCAGAGAAGCTTCAGAGAAGCCTGTGGAGAAGCCAACATGGAAATGAACCCCAGCTGACAGCCAGCACCAACTTTCCAGGTATGTGAGTCAGCCATCTTGAAAGGGGGTCTGCCAGACCCCTAGAAGGGCTGCTCTAGTTGATGCTCCATGGAGCAGAGAAATGCTGTTTGTGCTGAGCCCTACCCAATTGCAGATTTGAGAGTAAAATAAATGCCTATTGGTTTAAGCCACACATTTTGGAGTTGTTACGCAATGATAATTGGAACACTTCATTTTTGATTCTCTACTGCCTGGCACAGTGCCTGGAATATAATAGACACTCGATACATGTGTGCATGATGACTGACACTCTAGCATAACAGGAGCTGGAAGTGATAGAGGGAACCTTCCTCTTTTATTCCTCTTGTGGCAGTTGTGGGGGAAGGAGTTTTCAACTAGTATTTCCTTTGTTCTTCCCCTTTCCCCTGCATCACAAACACATGGATGTCTCTTCATCCAGGTTTGCGACTAATACTGTTTCACTCTCAAATTAAAGATTTGTTCTCAATGAATTTAGCTCGGCTTTGAACAAAGAGAACTGCCTAGTGTTAGCATCAGAACAAAGGTGTGGGGGAGGTACTGTGACTGCGGGCAATTTGCCCAGCCATGCCAATGTGAAACACCAGAAAAAACTATTCCACCATCACCTGGAGGGGCGACATTAGGGTTCATGACTTACAACTGTAAAACCATTTGGGTATGACAGAGAGGGGGCTGGCATAGCCTTAAATGAAGGGACAGGTGGCCAGTCAAACCTGTTAGAAGCAGGGCTGGTGGCTGCCCTATATTGTTTGTTGTCAGTTTGGCATCTCTGTCCAGTCCTTCTGAAGCCCCTCTGCACATTGCCAAGGAGAAGCTGGGACTATATTTCCCAGAATCCTCTTCCCTGTGGGAAGATGTGGGGTGCTCAGGTGAAATCTGGAAGGTGGAAAAGAGGAGGCTATTTCTCATCCCAGGTAGGTAGTTAGAGACAGTTGTGTAAGTTAGAGACAGCTTTGGGTAAGTTTTTTTGAGAATCATCTGTGACAAAGTCAGACATTCTTGAGATCCCTAGAGGCTTCCAGGCGAGCTCTGGGGACCCACGCTGTGCAGCTTCAGAAAGTAGTTGGAGGTGGCTTCCCTGCCCATCTCTCCCCAGCCTTTTCAGCAGTGGTATGAGCCTCTGTATGAAACTCTTCATCTTGGAAGACCCAGAGTGGTTTGTCTTCTGACAGAACCCCACCAGAAAGAAGAGCCAAACAGCTACAAGCACTAGAGAAGACTTTCAAAGAAGAAACTTTGGTGCATATATAGACAAAAGTGTGAAAGCCCAAAAGAGGTGGAAGCTAAACTGATGAATGGCAAAGAGCAAGTGAGGGAGGGGTTTGCAACCAGGCCAGGTCTCCCCATAGGTCCCAGCCCTGCTCATGCACTTGATTTGTCTCTGCTCTGTGCCCAGGAGAGGTTGTTTAGATGCAAACACCAGTCTTCCCCACTTCCTCCCCCAGCCAAACCCAGCTGGTTCCCCCTCTTCTAATTTACCCCCCCCCCATTCAGTTGTTCCACTTATTCTTCCTACTCTCATCCCAGCCCACACATGGGCAAACTCAAGGGAAAGGTAATCCCAACAGTGGGAACACTCTAAATTGCCTTAGAGAGTTGGGTTTAGGAATGCAAACTCCAATTTCTCTCTGTGCTTAGTTCCCTCATTATCATACTATCCTTGAACTCCTGGAAGGAAGGAAAGAGTGACTCCCTCCCAGCATTCCTGCATATTTTCTCCTCTGCACTCATCATACCTGACATATTTGTTTATTTAATGCCCTTCCTCCCTCAATAATGGTAGATACTCATTAGATATTTGATGAATGAGTGAAGAATGACTCCATCTGGAAATGAAACCCTCAGACACCATTGATTGCTCTTAAAATATGCCTAACACACAACAGGAAGTGAGTTAAGCCTTGGTGCCTGCCTCAAGGGACAGTGCTGCATCATCACTTTTGCAACTAAAGTATATCAGGCTTGGTTAATAAAATTCAGTTTACAGTTCACCTTTTTCAAAGGTTCCACTTGTAAGGATTACAAGCAGGAGACCATGCATTTACAGTTCTCCGGACTACTTCAAAGTTTTGAAATCTCTCCATCTCTTTAATGAATAATTAGTGTCATATACCTAATATATTTTGCATAATTTTCAGAATTTAACGTATGTTATGATACACAGTAAGAATAGGAACAAAAATAACACCATAAAGAAAGGACATCATTTCCTTTCATAGCTGCAACAATATGACGCCTGCGTGTGGTATGTAACAAATGATGACAATGTGTTTTATGGGATGCATTCTGATATAAAACACAATATTTGTGTTTCATAATTAGACAGGTTCAATTTAGATCGCTAAGAAGATCTTTTAGATTAACCAAGTTTCTTCTTGTGGGATGGTAACAATAGTTCATGATATGCCCTCAGTTCTTCAGCTGTGCCTTGTATAATCAGTGGTTTTTTTCCTTAACATTGTTCTGTCTTGAGCAAAAGAATATCCAAGAGTCATGTGAAATACACATTGATTTAAAATAATCTTTTCAGTAAATCCGTTCAAGATAACTTTGTACTGGTCATTTTGACCTGGCAGCAAAAATGTTTTGATTAAACTTTGTCTTCCAAAAGAAGAAGCAGCAGTTGAGGCAATAATAATTAGGTCCTCAGAACTTTAAACGGGTTTCAAAAATTAGAGCAAAATTAAGTGAAGAGAGAGTGAGAGAAAAAGGGAGAGGGAGGGAGAGAGACAGAAAAAGTAAGGCAGAGAGAGTGCCCCATCCTCACCACCAGTTTGATGAAACTGCCTTAATATGAACCAGTGAGAGTAAGACCCTGGATTTTAACGGCATGATTTAGGGTAGTGGGAGATGACACCAAAAAGGACTGAGTCCTGCTGATGAGGTGCGGCTTACCATTGGTATCTGTTGCCGGCCACCCGCTCCCTTCAGCTTTCCCTAGGGAAAGGACCCTAGGACACGCCAGGGACCTTCAGTCCAAAAGGTGACAAAGTTGACTGCAGATCAGGAAACAGGATAACCAGTGGTTGAAGCCACTCCCTTCTTTATGAATACCAACAACAACCATGCATTGAGCACTTGATAAGTGCCTGACTCTTTTCTAAGCATGCTATAATGTATTAACTCATTTTATCCTCATAACAGCCATGTGAGATAGAAATTATCTGCCATTTAATAAAGAAATGGAGGCACACAGAGGTTAATAGCCTTGTCTGGTTATTTACTTACTAAGTGATGAAGTAGGAAGTGGATCTAAATCCCAGCTGTCTTACTTGAAAGGCCAATCTTAACCTACCCTATTCTTCCCCTCAAATGTAAGGTCTCTTTCTGATTCAAGGGTACTTAAATCAGTTGGTCCACATGGATGAAAGAATGGAATAGGTGCCCATAATTTTTCTAGCTACTTCAAGTAAATGGCAACAAAATACATAACACTGGATCAAAGGGTCTAACTAAGTGGTTCTCAACTAGGGATGATTTTGCCCCCCATGCTCCCAGGGACATAGGACAATGCTTGAAGACATTTTTGGTTGTCATAACATGGAGGGAAGTGCTACTTGAACTAGTAGCAAGGCTAACGATGCTGCTAAACATCCCATAGTGCACAGAACAGCCCCTACAACAAAGACTTATCCAGCTCAAAATGTCAATAGTGCTGAGTTTGAGAAACTCTGAAACTAAATTGATTGGTGTTATCCAGACACACCATGGAAATAAGCTATTCACAATCTTTTGTAGCAAACACAAAATTCAATAAGCTAAGCACTGGGGCAAATCTTTGAGATATAATAATCAGTAAGATACAGTCTTTGCTCTCAAAGTGACTATACTAGCCACACAGAATCCATGCCTTTAAGATGCAATCCCCTAAATTTAGAGGAAAGATTGGGCAAATTAAAGCAGAATAAATGCCTGTGTGCCTCTGCTCTTTCTTTCTTCACACCCATCAAAGACTCCCATGAATTCCCTTATTTGGGGGATCTCAAAGTGGGCTGTCTGAAAATCACTGATTTGGTAGCATCGCTACTACAATCTCTCGATATCAGTGGTAATGAATGCTGACTGGTGCCCAGCCAGGAAGTCCAGTTGTCTTGAGTGTTGGAAAATCACCCTTAGGCAAATAGGAACACCTCCACCTCCTAGCATCTCTACAGACCTAGACAATGACTGATGGACACAAGGATCCTAGCTTTAAAGGTGAACCAGCTGTAGTGCACTCTGTCCTCTAGAGCTTCCCTGCTGGATCAGAGAATACACTCTCGGCTTAGCTTTTCTCCTTTGCCCTCTTTTAACCTCCTTTACTCCCCCGTCTCCTCAGAGCACTCCACCAAGCAACAGCTTTAGCAAGAATCCTCACCTCAGTCTCTGCTTCTGCTTAGGAAAGAAATTCAACCTAAGACACCCCCTAAAAAAAAAGGCCACTGCAAGTACAGATCAACAATGACTCCTGAAAGACACTGTGGTGGTCTGGATGTTTGTGACCCCTAAAATTCTTATGTTGAAATCCTAACTTCCAAGGTAATGGTATTAGGAGGTGGGGCCTTTGCAAAGTGATTAGGTCACGAGAGCAGAGCCCTCATGAATGGGATTAACATAACAGAGACTCCAGAGAGCTCCCTAGCCCCTTCTGCCAAGTAAGGACACAGTGAGAAGACGCCATCTATGAACCAGGGGGTGGGCCCTCACAAGGCAAGGTACTGCATCTACAGGCGCCTTGATCTTGGACTTCCAGCCTCTTCAACTGTGAGAAATACATGTCTGTTGTTTATAAGCCACCCAGTCTATGGTATTTTGTTATAGCAGCCTGAATGGATTAAGACAGACATTCAAGTAATCTCCAGGCTTTGAGGTACAGAAGAAAATCTGCTTTCTTCATTCTTTTCTTAGGTCTGTCCTCAGTTCTCATTTGTCTTCACCCCAACCTGAGACCCTTGGTAATAATACGTGTAACATATAAAAAAGTGGAGATTACTGAGTGGAGTAAGGTCTGAGTTTCTCTTCTGAGGCCAGAAAATATTAGTGCACAGGAATTTGAGTAGTTCAGTTTGTCCTGACATTCATTTATTTTAGACACATGATTGTGATTTTAATTGTGAAGGAATGGAAAAGTCCCTGGTTCTTTTCTCCTCATATTCTCAGAGCTCTGGATCCTGAGAGGGCATCTACAGTAACAAGCTGGATGAAGTTGTAGAACATAAACAGGGATGAAAAAGAGAACAGTATGGGCAGCAAGCTTATGAAGGCAGAGAATAATCTGGGTGAGGTATATATCCTTATACAGGGAAATCTTTGTGAAGTTTTCCCTTGAATAGGGATAAAGTGAGACGAAGATGGGGAATGAAGTAGTTTTTTAGTTCTGGGTTGACCTATAATTTCATTCCTTGATGAATCCAAAACCAAATCTTCTGGAAGCAGATATGTGTTTGAACTGTGACAATGCTAGACTTATTACCTAATGTATTCTGAGCTCTTCCAAGAGCATTAAAGATAATCCTAACTCTCATTAATGCATATACATTAGCAATATATGGTCAGTTGATGTTGCTATTCCTAATGGTAACATTTTAAGGGATTTGTAAGCTGTATGAAAAATTTTCCAAGAAGTTAGCCTTGAAAAACTGTTTTAAAAGTAAAAATGTTAATGTGCTGTATTAGTTGCTGTGATATCATAATAACTATAATTATAATTATGGTAATAATAAAGATTTATTAAATGCTTACAATATGACAGGTAGAGAGACAAACACTTGCTATGAATTATCTCACTTAATTATCATAATAACCCAGGAAATAGATCCCCTTATTAGCCTCACTTTGCAGATGAGCTAACTCTCCCAAGGGCATACAGCTTTCAATGGTGGAACCAAATGAGCACTCCGATGTCTGACCCCAGACCCTTAACCACGGTATTAGTTATCTATTGCTGCATAACAAATGACCACAAACTTAGGGGTATAAAACAACACACATTAATGATCTCACAGTTTCTGTAGATCAGAAATCTAGGCAGAGCCTAGCTGAGTCCTCTGCTTCCGAGTCTCAGCAGGCTGCAATACAGGTCTTGGCCAGGGTTCAGTCTCATCAGAGGCTCAGCTGAGGAAAGATCTGCCTCCAAGCTCCCTCAATTGTCGGCATAATTCATCTCCTTGTGGTTGTAGGACTGAGGTTCCTATTCTCTTGCCAGCAGTCAACTGGGGGCACTCTCAGCTCCTAGAGACCAGACCACTTTTCTTTGCACGTGGCCCTCTTCATCAACCGTCTCACAACATGGTAGCTTACTTCCTCAAAGCCAGCAAAGGAGAGTCTAACTCCAGTTAGCTGGGACAGGGTCTTATGTACCATAACATAATCACAGAAGTAACATTCCACTTCGTTTGCAATATTCTATTGGTTAAAGGTCACAGTTCCTGCCTGAGCTCAAAGGGAGAGAATTATACAAAGGCATGACAACCAGGAGGCAGGCATCACAGATTTTAGGGTCTGTCCACCACAACTACTAGGTAAGTAGCAGACTGCAATCATGTTTGTGCCACCTTCTCAATTTTTGCCAAATTTGCATTATCTACAATATTTTAATCTCCTATATTTCCATAAATTGACTCACTGTTTAAAATATTTATTCTATAGAGAACTTTTATATCACAGTCATAAATGGAAAATCAATATTACTTGCCATTAATGGAAGGTAAAATAAACAGGTAAGATGAAATAAAAAACAAAGACTTCCACTGTACTGTGTATTCATGCATGTGGGCTCACTTAGTCCTCCCACAGTTCATGGTAAATAATATTGTCCTCCTTTTGAAAAATGTGGAAACAAATCTAGAAGAGTTTGGTAAACTGCTCAAGATCACTCAGCTCTTAAATGGTTGTACCAAGATTCAAATCCATGGCTACTAGCAGCCAAAGTGCACAAAACTACAGTCTAGGAAGCCCCCTACTTCAGTACACATCCCAATTTTCCTGGTTCCTTCTTTTCCTTTCCAGCTCCACCTGTCTTCTCAGCCAGTCTCCTAACCTCTATCTTTAGATACCAGGAATAAACACGATATACAGGTAAAGAGTAAGTATGCTCAGATTTTAATCTTGGCTTTCTCTCTTACTGGCCTTGTCACCTAAGACAAGTTACTGTTTTGCCTCAACTGTCTCATCTATAAAATGGGGATGATATTAGTAAATGCTTAATGAATGCAAGAATGAAAATTTTATTCATACAATTTTTGTCATCTCAAAGAAAAATTACCCAAGATGCCCAACCTTGAGTGCTGTGTATGTATTTACTGCAGTTAGATGTTTAATTCTTCTGAGAGATGAGTGAAAACAGAAACAGTTTTGACAGATTGCATTATTTTGTGCATTTTCGTTTTTAAAGCTTACTATATTTTATCTCTTTTCAGGACAATGTCCTTGAGTAGGACTGAGAGGATGGGGTCCTGTGCCCAAAGTGAAGGGCTGGCCTTAGCTAGGAGCATGGCCAGGGCCTTCGCACCAGGGGAAAGGCTGCAACTGTGGGCACAGCTGCAGGCAGGCGGTCTGTGCAATGGGAGGAATCTGTGGTCAATCTTTTCTCATCACTCAATGACATTGCACCAAAAATTCTTCTTTGTTCTTCCACAACATCAATCTTGCCTCTCAAATACATGATTTCTAGTAGCATGAAAGCATGCAGTTATTTCTCCCATCTTAAACAGGAAGAATTCTTTCTTGACCCAATTTCTTATTCCATTTATCACCCCATTTTCTCTCTTTTCCTTTATCATGAACCTCCTTGAAAGTGCTATTTATATTTGCTGTCTCCAAATTTTCCCCTTCCATTCTTTTGTGGACACATGTTAGTCATGCTTTCACTTCCACCCCTCCAAGGAAACTTCTCTTGATCAGCTCGCCAAAACCCTCCACACATTGCTAAATTCAAAGATTAACTTTTGGTCTTGATCTTACTCATCCTGTCAGCAGAACTTGACACAGTCACTTGCTCTCCCCCTCCTGAAGCTCTCTCCTCCAGCCCCACACACTCTAGGTTTCCTCCTAGCTTCTTTCTGTGGGCTCCTTTTTATCCTCCAAATTCATAATGCTGGTGTGTCCCAAAGGTTAATCCTTGGATCTCTTTTCTATTTGTAGTCATTCTTTTGGTGATCTCAACCAAATGGATATCTCCAGCCTGGAGATCTCTCCCTATATTCCAGACTGTTCCATCCTCAACACATGGACCACTGGGACACCTGAAACTTAATATGTCTACAAGGGACCCACTCTTCTCTGCATCCCATAAATGGCAACTCTTTTCTTCCAACTCCCTAATGAATAGCATATGACAGATGAACAGCCATGACTCTTCTCTCTCATACCATTCATTCAATCTGTCTGCAATTCCCATAAGCGGTACTTTCTACTCTCCTCAACATCTCCTCTGTGCACTGTGCACTGATGAAGCCACCATCATCTCTTTCCTGGATTCTTGCAACAAATCTCCTGACTGACCTCCATGCTTCTGCCCTTGCCAACTCACCCCTGCCCACAGTCCAAAGTCACCAGGCAACCAGAATGACCTTAATAAAACAGAAAGCAGATCTTGTCATGCCTCTGCTCAAAACTCTGTCACTCAGAGAAAAGCTAAAGTTCCCAGTGACTGCTAAGGTCTGATGTCATCTGGCTTCCATTGCCTCTCTGGTATATTTTCTCACTATTCTCCACCTTGCTCACTCAACTCCTGTCATACTGGCCTCTTCACTGTTCCATGAACACACCAGGCATGTTCCTGCCTCAGGGCCTTTGTGCTTGCTGTTCTCTTTCCCTGGAAGAGAGGCCCACCTTTGCCAATTTTTGTAAAACTGAAAGCCCTCCCACCACTTCTTGCTTTACTTTCTCTCCTTAGCAATTATTGATATATTATATATATTTACTTATTTATTTTGTGCTTAAGTTCCAACAGGGCAGAGATTTTTGTGTGTTTTATTCACTGCTGTGTTCTTAGTGCCTGACAGAGTGAGTGTGCAATAAATGTTGAATGAATTAACTATCATCAAGATGGTATGACTTATCTGATTATAGTTATTTTGTAATGCCTGTAATGACATGGGGTTTCCCCCATGTTCTGCATGATTCGAAAGATAAAGAAAGTTCTATTAATACAACTGCTACTCACATATTCTAAGTAATTCAAGTCATCCATGATTTGACTACTTATATTAAGGAAAAGATAAACTTCTTATTGATGATAATGATTTCAAAATAGGTACCAAAGGGTCAAAGATGGACATAAAATTAAACACGAAAAAATATCAAAATAGAAAATGTGAATTTATATATATAAGTCTACCTTTAGGAAGGGGATCTTTTTAAACAGATAGACACTAAGAAGCGAATCACTTGAACTTAATGACATCTTACTTGGGAATTTTGCTGTGCTTTGGCTTTCTCTCGGCTATGTGAAAGATGAGTTACAGAATATTAAAGACCCAGGGTGCCAAAGCAAGCACTAACCTGCTGACTAATCAGGCAGGGGCAAAAGTTTTAAGACAGATTAAATTTGACTATGTCCTCACTTTTATCATGAATTAATGACTCTCCTAGTTGTGTTTCTTGACATTCAATGTTAAAAGAGAGAAGCATTCTCTTACTGTCAAACTGTCTAACTACAGAGCCTGTCTTTATCCACTTGGAAACATAAGCCTCTATGTCTGTGAACATGTTTGCCATAATTGTTGGACATCATGACACACAGCTGATGAAGAAGATACTAATAACTCATAAGATGTACCTAGTGTTAATCATTTCAGACGTATATGGAATCACAGTAAGCTTCCTGGGTTTTCTTTTTTCTTTTCCACCTTGAACTAAGTTCTTTGTTTTATGTATAAAAGGTTGAAGTAACTTCTGGAAGCTGAAATAATAAAATTGTAGTCTCTCTGCTGCAGCTGTTTATAAAACACTTGATTTAAGTAAGAGTGCTTCTGATGGTTTCTAAATCTAATAACACAATGTAGACACAGGTTTGTTTACTGTTCAACCAAGGGACATTTTATTTTAATTACTTGTGACAGGAAAAATTAATTTATCTATAATTTCCTGCTGCCTCCTAAAAAGGGAAGAACCTGCAAAGGCCCCTTTTCTTGCTGAGTTGGCTGAGGTTGTGAGGACGCAAAGCAGAGCTCAGAGGCTGACTTAGAGCCAACTGTGCCATTTATGCAAAGGGTATGGGCAGCAGGGAGAGACTGGAGCCAAGCATTGGGAAAGGCTGCTTAGAAAGAAGTCCCCAGAAAGAGGAAAACCTAGCTGTTGGTTATGAATAGAGGATTGTGGGCAAAAGGAGAAATAAGGGAGCTGCCACCCAGAGAAGAACTTTTGAGGGTAAGGGGAGGAAGAGAGGATTAGGTAAGTTTTTATGAAGTTTTGCCGTATGGTGACATCACTCTTTTTTCAATTGCTATTTTTTCTAGTATACATTAAAATAAGTACCTAGCTATTAAAATTTTTAAAAATTATAACCAAACAGAATTATCTTGTATACAATCAAAATCACGAGAACAGTCCATCATCATACCATGGTCCATAGTAGACTACTGACCAACACATCTCTTTTGTAATGTGTATTATTTGAAAAATATTAGGCTTTTTGAGTTTTAACTAACAACTCATGAAATGACATTGAAAAGACCTATGCAGAAGAAACCCCAGGAATGGAGAAAATAGTTATGAAGCTTAAAATATACATCTTTCATTAATTGAACAAAGCTACCTAGTTTTGATGGGAATGGATCAGAGAACGGATCAGAGGAAGAACTTTCATTATTTAGGATCATGTAGCAATTCAGATATTTCTTTCTATAAAAATTTTGAAACTTAGCAGAAAGAACAAAAGATGAAGGAATGACTTTTAAGGGTGAAAATATTAATGCACTATTAATGTTAGGAAAAGAGTTATAGAGTTGTCTCAAAAGAACTTGAAGAACAAGAGTTATCAAAGATATGTTCAATAGGTACATGAAAGAATTTCTGGAACCTCACAAAAGTGGAAAAAACAACATATTTAATTCCATTTGTTGCTCTTGGGGAACACCCAACTGAGATGGTCTTTTGAGCCATCTGGTTCCACTTTCCTGAGGAGAAGAACCTTTTCCCTGAAGGCCACACTCATCTCACCAGTTTTCTAATTCTCTTTTTGGAGACATTCCAGAAAAATACTGCTTATTTTATAGATGCTCAAGAGTTGCAGTCAATCTATCAGATTTGGAAAAATCCCATTTATCTGAAGTGTCCCCAGATCAGCATGCAACCAGCACTGTACAAAGAAAATCCCGGGTGCCTGATTTCCAAGATCTGTCCCCTCAGGTTTGAGGAGCAGAATCAGAAGCAAACATTTTTAACTGTCAATATGTTCTTATTGACTCCGAAAAGCTTCAGAAACTTTGCATGATGTTTAGGGAAAATCTGAGAAGTGTTATGTAATCCAGCTAACAGGGCCAAGTTCTATAAATGTGCACAGTATTTCTGGGTGCACAGCAATCCCATTGTAGATTATTATCAGAGGCCTGGCTGGGCCTCTTGTACATTCCTTACTAAATTTTTCTTTTAAAACTCTTCATGCAGAGAGGAAGGAAGGAGTGTGGTAGAGCCACACACTCAAGATAACTCTTGAGTTTGGGAACCTGATAAAAACAATGCAAATGGCTCTTAAAACTGGAATCATTTTGTAAGTTCCAGCTGTTTTTGGCCAAACCAGCCAGTTTCTTCTGGTGTGAGGATGCCCAGGTCCATTATGTTTCCTGAAATGTGAAAACAACCTCCAGAGAGGGTGATTGCATTTTACCCAGTTTTCTGTGCTGCAAAAGTCTAATTGCTGGAACATTCCCTGAACACTGCAGATTGGCAAACTGACCAAACGAAACATTCAGTTAACATAACGACTAGTTGCTTCTATTTTAAATTGCCTCTTGAAATGAGTAGATGCATATTTCTATTTTGTCTCATCCAAGCTATTTACCTCTTTCTCCATGTGCAATCCTTCTGCTCTAATATTTCTTTCAAATACTTCTCTCTTTTCAGTCTGGGGGTTGGATTTTCTGTATACAAGAATGTAGTCAATTCGACACTTTCCATCTCTGAAGTAAAGTCCATTTGATTTGTTTCTTTCTGGCATCGTCTGCAGACAAAGAGAAAGGGACCAGTTTAAGATACTAGCAAAACAGCCCCAGGTGAGTAATGTTAAATAACAATTAAAACTAAATTAATTTTTCATTGTGTTTATCAAAATTACATTTTTATTAATGAAAAATGTAAACAAGATGAGACAAAAAATAAAAATTGGAAAAAACTTTGAATCAAACGGGCAAAATTTAGGACACCTAACAATACCAAATGTTGTCAAGGATATGGAACAACTGAGAATTCTAATATTCTACAGGTGGGAATGAAGACTGACATATTTACTCTGGAATACACATTAGCATTATCTTAAAAAATAGAATGTTTGCGTAACATACAACCCTAGAGGTATTCTTGATAAAGCAACTAGGAGACATGTACATGAATATTCATAGCAGCATTGTCCATAAGAGTAGAAAATGAAAAACAGGAATCAAATGTTCATGAACAGGCAAACAGATAAGTAAGTTGTAGAAAATTACACAGCAGTGTAATGGAATATTACACAGCAGTGAAAATGAATGAACCATAGTTGCATCTAAGAGTAAGCATAAATCTTAAAAACAACATTGACAGAAAAAAAGCAAGTCACAGAAGACTTCATACCACATGATCATTTTTCATAAAGCACAAAATAAAGTCAATCTAAAAAGAAGTTGTTAAGGCTACATACATATGTGGCAAAACTATTTTTAGAGCAAGAGAATAAAAAACACAAAAATTCAAGAAGATGGTACCTCTCATAGGGTAGAGGTATGGGATTGCAAGTGACTTTGATGGTTTTGGTAATATTCTAATTTAACATTTCTTAAACTTTTTGAGAAAAATAAGAAATAAGATAACATTAAAAGAGATAAGATATAAGAAAACATTTTACTTTGTGATAATTGCTTATATATGTAAACACACAGAATATCTGGACAAAAGTTTCCCAAAACCGTACTGAATCCTTTCTACTCACATACTTGCTAATATTAATTTTCCATTACATTAAAAAAACAAGTGGAGTCAGAAACCCACAATTAGGTTGCCACCATAATTTAAAAAATACAATTCTAGTTCATATGTTGGATAGTGGTTCAAGGCGTTGATTTTATTATGCTTCATAACTTAAATATAAGTTACAAATAGTATTTTGCAGTGATTACATATATAAAAATTAAAGAACAAAAATAGTAGGTGTAATTTTCATCCAGGCTCCATAGGCTTGTTGTAACCATGTACAACACTGAAAGAGACCATCAAGTACGAGCTACTTAGGCTTGAGCCAAGTTTCTCAGGATGATAGATTTCAAACACATGTCTGTAGACCTAGAAAGGTGAAATGGGGGAGTTACTTCTTCTCCAGGCCACAGTTTACACCAGTTTCCAAATAGTGGCGTGAAGAAGGCACACATGCCACACCTCCAAAGTCTTCGCTAGAATCCACATTCTTGCACAAGTGCCACGCATGCAACCTCATCCAAAAGGAGAATGTCAGCCAGGAGGGATGGAAATGACCATGTCCCATGTTTTGGTGAAGATGTTTTTAACTGATGACCAATCCTTACTGACCATTTGTCAGCTTTTGCCTTAAGACACACTCAAAAGTCTACCCGAATAAACACTTTCTTAACAGTTTATTTGCCAAACAGGAGAACTGTCTTGTAGATTCAGCACATCAGCATCTGCCTGCAAAAACAGGGCTTCAGCCAAGGCATCAGGAGGAAGGTAGCAAAGTCCCAACCTCTCCGAGACCATTTCCTCATCTGTAAGTTAAGGGGATGAGACTAGCTGCTTTTGAGGTTCCTTTCAAGATCGCTCCTTTATGCCACATCATGGCATTCAAAGTGTTTGTGTGAAGAGATGATGACAGAATGAGTTTTCTGTTTAAAACAACAAAAATATGGTTTGAAGGGACAGATCTGGGAAGCTTGGTAGAAGAAAACAATTTTTCCTGTTCAAAGATGTAATCTTTTCAATGGTTAACTGGCTCTGGAATAATAAAAAATTAAGAATATGCAATAAATAAATGACATTGATGCTGTGTTCCTAGTACCTGTACCGAGTGCATGTACAAAGGTGATAAACTCCACTGATAACCTGAGCAACAGTGAACGCCACTAACAAAAGACTTCTCTTTCCAAAATTACATATGAACAGATGGGTCTATTTACAA
Organism: Equus caballus; assembly: GCF_041296265.1. Taxonomy (NCBI): domain Eukaryota; kingdom Metazoa; phylum Chordata; class Mammalia; order Perissodactyla; family Equidae; genus Equus; species Equus caballus. The sequence goes on along the minus strand of NC_091711.1, from coordinate 30,415,746 downwards.
TTGCACTGAGTTTCCAGATTACAGAGGCAAATGGAAACTCAAAGAGGCTTCAGACAACACTTTCTACTGAGAGCTGGTCCATTTTGCGTCACTGTTCTATGTGCTGGCGGATTTACACAAGGAAGTCCATCCTGGTAAATCTTACTTTTTACTAGTTAGCAACACCCAGAATGTAAATTATCTTAAAATGATAGGTGGTTTTAAGAACCTCCCTTTGTATAAACAAAATGTTGTGGGGACCTGGAAATGGCCACCCCAAGATATGTCTCTTTGGCATGATGATTATTTGAGGCTGGTTCCTTTGCAGACAGGAAAGCAACTGAAAAGTAGAACTTGCTTACCCTTTGTAAGAGGTATTTACATTGTAAAGGAATTTTCCATCTGTAAAGATATCTCCCTCTCTGTACCAGGAAGGGGAGATGACCTGCTCTCTAGAAACTCTTAATCAATGCCAAAGGCAAGGACTTAAATCTGCATTTTGCTTACTGTACTTGTGTGGTAATCTCCCATGATTGACTCCCCCTCCCAATGCTGGCATTTCTTTAAGGATTAAGCATCTTTCCTTAGGCTAGGAACTGATTGCTGCGCTCACCTGTGACCACCCAGCTCAAGACAATAGACTTGCCTCCAGCTGTGTCCATCAAGTGCTGTGGACAGGGCAAACTTGTGACTATTGTGGGAGGGACATTTCAATCACATGTGAAACACCCTGTTTGGGGGTATATAACCACTCTGTGCACCCCACTTCTCCGGTGCCCTTTCTCCCTTCAGGAAGAAAGGCCCCAGGCCATGGTCCTCATACAGCTTTGTTTAATTTTCTCTTGCTATTCTGTCTCATGCGAATTTAATTCGTTCTCCGGCCAGACGAACCTACATTAGGTAGAGGAAAAGTCTTCCTCCCCTACAATGTCTTTAAGTATAAGAAGGGAAGTGCACGACCCACTGAAAGTTTGTTTTGAGCATAGGTAGATTTAGGATCCCTGAAATGTGCCAGATCCTTGGGGCGATATCAAAGGAATATAAGACCTACTATTTGTTTCCCAGGAAGCTACAGTTCAACGAGACTTTAAACAGTCCATTGGAATATGCTTCATAGGTTCCCGTCTGGATCAGGAATCGCATTTTTAAGAAATCACACACTCTTACCTCTCCCCCTGCTTCCAATCTGCTAGCATCATCTGAAGTACTGGTCAGGTTTCCAGGGTGAAGGAGAGAATCATCATCTTTGCAAGGACTGTTGACAGCTTCTAATTCATCAAAAAGAATGTTGACATCCTTGGCCACTGGAACCAAAGTAAATACATGACAAGTGGGGTTAAGGATCTGGGATCTTAGAAGCAATACTAAAAGAGAAGACATCTCCCGTTGGTCTAATTCTTTTTCATTGTTTCAACAACACCTTGAATGACAGGTATATTATTTCCTAAGAGAAAAAGATGTCAGATACAAAACATGTTTGACCAAATAGTGTCTCCATAAGGCAAGATTAAGGAAAATGTGAAGCAAAGTTCAGTACCTCCATAATATAAATATAATTTGTTTTCCGTGATAACAGAAGGTGCTGTGTTTGTTTAGCTTTCCTTCACATAATTGTCTAGCATAAGGTACTTCCATTTAAGACTTCTAAGAACTTGTTACCTGCATTGGAAATAACATACTTAACTTTTTCATTTAAGTGCCATACAACTTGCTAAGTAAACCCATCAACATGCCACTTGCATGGTTCAGTAAGAACCGTCATTTTACCCCCCCTTTTTACTTCTTTAAGGCCTAATAGAGAAAACCTAATGCAGTCACAAAGCAGGCAGTTAGATTTCTTCCTTTCTTCTTTCTTTAATCATGAATTGAAATAATGAAGTTAGCCATTCAGCGGCTCTCCCAAAAGACTGTTGATGCTAACACGTCCATATATAAAGCACTGTCTATCAGAGTTGCCAGCACAGAACACCATGTTCAAATGCATAGTGCTTTGCGGTACACCAGAAAGGAAAGTTCAGCAGCAGTGGATGAGAAAATTTAAGGTATGAGCCCCTTCTTGACCAACTAGCATTATGGACCAACACTGAAGTTCACTTTTTCCTTTGATGTTTTAAAAATGGCTAAGGATCTTTAACCTGTCAGAAGCCAGTGTGCAGAATAATTTGTAGGAGACTGGGTACTACTTACTCAAGCATATAGAAGACTATTCATTCTTTCATTTGAAAACCTTTTAGAGGTGTGCACACTACGTGTCAGTCACAGAGCTGTGCGATGACTGTACCTTGGTGAATAAAAGCATCTTCCTGCCCTTGTGGTAATAAGTAAACAAAACAAATGATCAAAGAAATGTAAAGTACGGTGAGTGCTGTAAAGAAAAGAACAGAGTTTGGATATAGAGAGAATAGAGACGATGCACTTAGATGGTGTAACTGTACAGGATCTAAAGCTGTATCCAAGTGAGTGATTTTAGGCAATTTAACTTCTAAGTTTTTCATCTGTAAAATACAATGGACATGGGAATAAAATTAACATTTATTGCTGACTGTGATTGGCTGAATCAAGGCCCGCAAAGGGACCTAATTCCTGAAACATGTGAATATGTCACCTTATGTGGCAAAAGGGACTTCGTAGATGTGATTACTCAAGGATCTTAAAATAGGGAGATTATCCTGGATTATGTGGGTGGGCCCAATGTAATTACAAGAGAGGTAGGAGGGTCAGAATCAGAGAGACCGGAACATGCTACGCTGCTGGCTTTGAAGATGGGGGACAGAACCACGAGTCAAGGAATGCCAGTGGCTTCTAGAAGATAGAAAAGGCAAGAGAGCAGATTCTCCCCCAGAGCCTGCAGAAGGAACACAGTCTTGCTGACATCTTGATGACTTCAGACCTCCAGAGCTGTAAGATAATAAATTTGTGTTGTTTTAAGTCACTAAGTTTGTGGTAATTTGTTACAGTAGCAAAAGGAAATTAATATACTTACTACAGGTTTTTAGACTGTGGCTACAAAGAAAAAAAATTATGGTCTTTTCATACAACCAAAGTTTAGGAGCACTGTGCCAAGTACTCAAGGAGAAGAACACTTTCGAGGAAGTACACTATGTCTAGTGTTATGGGAGGTGTCAGGATCAAAGACAACTTCCCTGATCACCCTATGTGAAGAAGCAGCCCCTCACCCAATTATTCCCCATCTCTTCTCACTGCTCATTTCCTTCACAGCACTTACCATAATCTGTAATTATATAGTTTATTCATTTGTTTACTTGTGTACCGGATGTCTACTCTATTAGAATACAAGTTCAATATGAGCAGGGGTCTGGTCTGTCTTGACTGATGTACAGAGGTCCAGGCGCTGAGGTAGCCCTCAACACATATTTGTTTAATGACACAATGATGATTCCAAGGTGGTCACAGTCTAATAATGTCTGAGAGCCCCCTTTTCTCCAATATTCTATGGTTCTAATACTTTTCATATACATTTCTTTCATAACATGGTTCTTACTAACAAGCCAAGAACTACAGTTTCAAGTAGATACTGATTCAATTTTCAAGTAGATATTGATTAAACTTCAAGTAGATATTGATTAGATTTGAACAATAGGATAAAAATATTATTTTAAGTCATAAGATCTGCTTATTATTCAAACTCTACCACTTAGCTGTGCAAACTTGTGCTCCCACTTCCTCATGCGTGAGACAGGTATAGAAAACTTCTTGGTATAGAAAACTTCTCTCTCAGGATGGCTGAGAGGATTAAATGAGATAATGCATATGTTACTAGGGTGAGTGACACATAGCAGATCTGCAAGAAATGTTAGTTTGTTCATTTTAGACTCTGGGATAGTTAGCATTTTAGCTTTACCAACACAAGAAGGCAGAAGAAGCATTTACAAGTTGGAATGGTTGTTATAAGGGATGGATTGGGATGAGATGTGAGATAAGGGGGAAGCTATAAAGGACACAGATTCCTATCTAGGTGACTGGCTCACACTGGGGAGGAACTCTTGAATATCCATTAATCCATCCACAATAATTGCCCCTATGCTTTGGCAATGCTAGAAAATTACCAGGTCATTTTCTGCCAATATCACTTTCTGGCATTGGCACAGTCAGTCAATAAAGCCTGCTACATGAAAGCTCATACAGTGATTCTCAACTGCAACCAAATTGTCACTCTGGAGACATTACTGATCATCACAACTGAGAGAAGGGGTGGTGTTAGTGGTATCTAGTAGGTAGAGGCCAGGGTTGCTGCTAAACATTCAATAATGCACAGAACAGCTCTTAAAACAAAGTTATCCCTCTCCAAATGTCATGGTGCTGAGGAGGAGAAATTCTGTTCTACATTGAAGGCCCAATTATGTGATTCTAGAGGGATCAGTTAACTTGGGAAAAGGAGAGAAGCCCTGTGCTTTCCTTATTGCTGCCCATCAGAATTACTGTCTGGAAGTCATCATGGGGCTAATGCAACCTGAGTGCTCAAGGGAAATCAGTATGTCATGGCAAACTGATTTTCAGAGAATAAGTGATATTGAGGTACCATTATCACCTGCCAACCTCCCAAGAGCATCAGCAGAGATTAGAAATGCTGAACTGCCAGAAAGTGATTGTCTTCTGTAGGACATGTGGACACTCCACAGACAGAAGAAACACGTGCCCTTGATCAATATTTCACCATTGTCACTGATACATCAGCTTTAACTACAGGAAAGTTTGAGGAACAAAGTACAATATCCTTTGATGCAAACGTACATCATTTTATTTAAGGAGAAAACAACCCCCAACTTCCAAAGTTAACCAATTTTTAAAAGTCTATTTATTCAATGAGCATTTATTAGTGCGCACAATGGCCAGACACTGTGCTGGGCCAGGAACTGGGGCTCAAGTACTGGACATGACAGACATAGTCCCTGCCCTCATACAGTTCACTGTCCAGCCAGGGAGTGGGTCCTCGCTATCCATAGGAATAGACATTGCAAACATACTCTTCATCCAAACAGGGTCACTTATTAATGGATTCCATCCCCTTCCTTATATCTTTTTTCTCAAATAGAAAAATGTTTGATAATTATCTGCCTGGTAGAATTCTGTTATTAGGCTCATTAAATAAGAAAGAGAGCCAAAAGTTCTGAGGAATCAATTAAAAATGATAAGAGGGAGGGGGCCGGCCCGGTGGTGCAGCGGTTAAGTTCTCACGTTCCACTTCAGGAGCCCGGAGTTCACCAGTTCGGATCTGGTACTGCTTGGCAAGCCATGCTGTGGCAGGAGTCTCACATATAAGTGGAGGAAGATGGGCAGGGATGTGAGCTCAGGGCCAGTCTTCCTCAGCAAAAAGAGGAGAATTGGCAGATGTTAGCTCAGGGCTAATCTTCCTCAAAAAAAAAAAAAAATGACAAGAGGGAGAGCGAATGCAAAAGTTCCATGCCACCCAAGTAATGGACTTGCATTGCGTTCAGATTCAGGAAGGGATGTGTGAACAGAGCTGGGAAGCTAAGATGGGTCAGGGTATGTGGATATCATGCATTTGGGAAAGCAAGGGATATGCTCAACTGATTCTCTTTTGCCAAAAGCAGGCACTCAGCCTAAAAAGACCTGGTAACAAAACAGCAGGGTCTCCCACATAACAACCGAACAAAGGTCAAGAACCTTAAATTGCCTGGGAGACCAAAAATCAGCTATGGAGCCTGAGTAAAGCAACAAACTCAGCATGGAAAAGAAATTTCTGAGGGCTGGCTTGCTGTCCTATCCCAGAATAGAGGCAGAACAGCGCAGTCAGAGGGCCGGGAGGCAGGCAGATCCTGACATTCTTCATGTGATGAGAGGGCAAATTTACCGCGGTAGTGCTGAATCTACTCATCAAATATTTGCACTTATTTCAATTATTCCTTCAGTGAAAATCATTTGTGATGAAAGCTATTATTGGGGCCGGCCCGGTGGCACAGCGGTTAAGTTCGCATGTTCCGATTCTCGGCGGCCTGGGGATCGCCAGTTCAGATCCCGGGTGTGGACATGGCACCACTTGGCAAAAGTCATGCTGTGGTAGGCGTCCCATGTATAAAGTAGAGGAAGATGGGCATGGATGTTAGCTCAGGGCCAGTCTTCCTCAGCAAAACGAGGAGGATTGGCAGTAGTTAGCTCAAGGCTAATCTTCCTCAAAAAAAAAAAAAAAAGAAAGAAAGAAAGATAGAAAGCTATTATTCATTCCCTATGGAAAAAAGACCACAAATACACTGCAAGGGCTCAAACAAACAAACAAACAAACAAATTGATTATCTTCTGCTATTTGTTCATTGAACCCCATTTATTGCAGATGCTGGAGGTATAACACAACCAAGATGTGAGTGGGAAGCCTCGTACTTCCAGACAAGAGGATGAAATCGAGGAATCAGTGCTATAAAGGCAATGAAGAAAACAAACAGCAAATGCGTTTTAGAAATAGTCTAAAAGAGTAAAAAATAAATACCAAAACATCAAACGGTTCAACTCACTGCTCTTTTCTTTAATTCTCTATTTTCAAAATGCAGCAGAATAACCCATGTCGGTGTTCCAGTACAGGAGTACTTTCATCTCAGTATTTTCTGATGCAGAGAAAATAAAGTGAAATTATAGGTCACCGAAGACAACACAGGAGGGCTGTGAAGCATAATCCAAGTGTCTATATTTGTTCTCAGAGCACCAGTTCATTATACTATTTTTGTCCTGAGTTCCAAATTACTACATCGGATACTCACAATTCTGAAGGTATTGCATATTGACCTCAAAGCCTCATTAAAATATGCAAAAAAAGGACACCTTCAGAAATAATTTAGAATGCATAAAAACCGGGATTGTTTACATCTCAATTGTAACACTTACCTGGCTGTTTTATAACAAGTTTATCCTTATATCTAGGGTCCCTTTCAGATGAAGGCCCAAGGTGGCTTCAAAATTGACAAGAGAGCTAGCAAATCGGAGGTGCTCAATGTCCATTTTAAAATAACTAAAAGCTAGTTGCAAGATCATCTCGATTGTTATTTTTTCTTACTCTATCTTAGTGAGATGGCTCAAACAACTCTGTCTCTCTCTTAGACTCAGAGATTAAATATGAAGGAAGTGGGAAGGGACAATTTATTGAATCCAAAAACTATGTATAAGGATTTTCAGGTCTGTTTTCTCTTTTCATCCTCAGAACATTTATGAGAGAGGTTATTATGAGAAAGAAGCCAGGTTCAGAGATACTAAGAATGGCCCCACAGCCAGTAAGCGACACAGATGAATTCTAACCCAGTTCTGACTCTCACATCCATGCTATTTCCAGCTGGCTTCTTGATTCGTGCAAAGCCTTTCACTGTTCTTAAACCATGTTTGGCTTTCAAGAACTGGAAGTCATTTAACACCAAACAATTATCTTGCCCGAGTTTTAACATTTATCTGAATAAAGCCAGACATTATATCTGTAGCCTAACAGGTCTGACACTTTTAAAAATTTAACGAATAGATCAAATTAAATGTTTTTCAAACTTCAGGGAAACACACAGACTCAGCAGAGCTTTGAGCCCCTTAGGCTGGGTTTTTAAAAACCAAACACTACTTAGCATTTCTGACACTAGCAAGCCCAGAACTCTCTAGATGTTCATTACCCTTTAAATGAATCTAATAATGGCCCTAAGGCAGAGACTGCCTGGTTTACCAATAAGAAAAAAGAGGACCTAATTTAGAAAACTCAAAATAAATAAAGTAATTGGAAAGAACATAAATCCTTCCTTAGCAGGCTTTCTTCTTTTCCAATAGGCCAGTGGTTTTCAAAGTGTGTTCCCTGGAACCCCAGGATCATTTTGAGGAGTTTCAGGGGCCATGGAGGAGATAAAGAAGAAACTGAGTGGGCAAAATGCTACACCTTCTACCCGAAACAGCTCAGTCATCTGTTTTATATATTGAGATTATATGTAAAAAATATATTTCAGGAGAAAACAATAGACTCTACTGCTTTAAAAAGTTTGGAAACCTCTGCTAGGGTGTTATGGCAACAATTAAATGGTTAGGTTAACATCTTCCCAAATTAAAACTGGTGTAAGAAAGCTGGGGTTTTAATTGTTATAGGTCTGAGAGCAGGCACTTTTTTTCTGCCATGGAACATTTACTTGAAATAGAGATTCAAAATATGTCTTTGCAAAAAAAAAAAAGTCATACGATTTAAAAACATGTATGGTCATTAAAAAACACAATTTAATTGGCATTTCCTGGCTCAGTCATGAGGCGTTTACAAAACAGAGCACAGACAACGGCATGGGGTGCCCACAGTTCACTCCGCAATGGGGCCAAGGTGATTAACTCATTCCTGAGACAGCATGTTTCTGAAGAATAGCTTCTCCTGCTACTATTTCATTCTAAAGGAACAACAGACACCTTGGTTACTTCTATTACAAGGCAGATAATGATGGCACCTCTTACAACCTAGGAAGAACATTTAGAGAAGAACTGTGTACCTAATTCAAGCTTTGCTCAATAGCCCTGGTTCCCTTTTCACAACTTGAAATGAGGTCACTAACGCTCTGCATTAAGGATCCTCAACGTCTACTGACCATAATTTCTCCTTCTTTGGAAAGAGCATGAGGTTTGGATTTAGACGAGCCTGCATTCAAATGCTAGTCCTCCCACTTACTAGCTATTAGATTGGCTTATTTAACTTATTCGAACTTTAATTTCTCTATCTTTCAAGTGGGGATGATACCATTTACCATATAGGATTGTTGAGAATAATGAAGACAAGGTGCCAGCCAATACTTCCATGGCACTTACCGTGTGCCAGGCACCACAGTAAGGGCTTCACACAGATTCACTATGACTAACTCCCCGTTACAGATGTGGTAATTAAGGCCAAGAGAGGTCAAGCCTAAATAAAATCATATAGGTAAAATGTCAACCACAGAGTTGCCACACAAGATGACATGTTCAATAATGTCAACCCCACCCTCTCCCCATCCTACCCTTTGAAGCAGCATAACTATATGGACTAAAAATATAATTGGAAATCAGGTCTCAAGAAATTGGATTCAAAATGACTCACTGGACGTCACTGAGAAATGACTCAGTCTCCTCAGCCACAGAAGCACCGAGCACCACCAATGTGGGCATAGCTGTAGGATTATGTAAGCACAGGTGCAAGCACAAAGGGTCAGACTATAGGATAACAACGATCCAATAACCCTCCCAACCTCCGAGTTCTCATTTCAAACACTTTTTGCACTTCACAACCTTTCCTTCATTGGAACCTAATAGACTATAACACAATAATGTCTCCCAGGGTATGAATGTCACTCGAGAGTCCCCCAGTCTCTGTATATGCTGGGAATCAAGAAAAGAAAAACTAAGGACCAAGCAGGTGGGACAGGCGGCAAAAAGTGGGGGAAGGAATGATCTCTAGAAAGGGCTGGGCATTGGTAATAATTGAAAGCAAGAATTAAAAGGTTCAGTGTACTCTTTGAATGACACATTTCTCAATGGTTTGCTAATATAATAAATGCTTATACACATACACTCACACACCTGCTTCATGGACTGCCGAGTTTTAAGACGTGATTCTCAACCTAATTTTAGAATGAAATCTTTTTAAATGTCTATTTCTCAAAAATGTCTGGGTTTTGAGGCCGGCCCTGTGGCCGAGTGGTTAAGTTCATGCGCCCTGATTCGGTGGCCCAGGGTTTCGCCAGTTCGGATCCTGGGTGCAGACACGGCACCGCTCATCAGGCCGTGCTGAGACGGCATCCCACATAGCACAACAGGAAGGACCTGCAACTAGAACATACAGCTATCTGCTGGGTGGCTCTGGGGAGAAGAAGTGGGGAAAAAAAGGCAATTGGCAACAGTTGTTAGCTCAGGCACAAATCTTCAAAAGAAAAAAAAGTCTGGATTTTAAAACTTTGGTGAATAAAAAGCAGGATTTGTTTTTTTGTCTAAATTGATATTACCATGCATAATAAAGTAGGTACTCAAATTTTTAGACCATGTACAGGGGGTTTGAATCTTATTAGACAAACTCAAGAGTAAGAATTGCCCATGACCTTGTCATCATTACATCAAAGTGAATCTTTCGTTGAGCCCTCACCCCACTGGCTTGGTGGACAATTTAATTTCAGTCATTGCCGACATTCCCACTCCTCTACCTCACATATCTAGGACTATACAAAGGTTCTAGAGGTTTTGTAAACAGCAGGATGTTTAAAGAGATCACTCAGGTACCCAAGCTGGCTACTGCTGACCTGCCCTCTTCTCGGCTCTACAGTGGAATTCATTCATTCACTCATCAGCAAAATTTATTGAGCAGCTACTATACTCCATACTTCAGTTCAAGGTACTGGGGATACAACAGAGACAGGAAAATGAGACTGCCATATTCCCTGAATGCTAGAGGATCTGCTCCTTTCTCAAGCTGGGGAATCTCAGCCACACTGGCAGTTTAGGTGGCTCAGGTGCAGGCCCCCAGCACACAACACAGCCGTTCCCTCCCCCTCCTCCCACTCACAGGAAGCCATGCTACTACTGCAGGATGCTCTAAGAGAGCTGGTCTTAGGACATTCCTCCTGTCTCTCTTTTTCCTTCTTCTATCTAAGCATCAGTCACTCAGAAGCTCGGGCTTTCAGGAAACAAAAGCTGGAAATGTAGGCAACACAAAATTCAGGAGTTCAAGGGACCTGGCTGCTGTCTTGTGTGAAGGATGGGGAGTGAAGGATGAGAACAGAGGGAGGGAACATAAACATCAAGGAAACACACACTTGCAAATATCCCCTTACACTGTACTGCCACATCTAAATGCTGTTCTCCTACTGAGCAATCGAGCTGTTTCCATTTTAACAACAAAACAAAATGTGATCTGTGAATGTTTAAGTTTTTCCTGATTTGAACTATGTAAACTTTCACCACTGCTTTAAAATATTATGCCTAGCACAATGTCTGGCACATAACACGTGAGATGGATTGAAGGATGAATGGATAAAAGAACTCTTTTCTTCCTTATAAGCTATATATCTGATATGGGGGAAGTTGAGAAACAACTTTTGGATGGCCAGCCACTCTGAAGCATCTTCTTTTGATTAGATGAAGCTATTCTTAGGGCATAACACTATAGGGGAAAAAACGTAAACGTATTTTACAATGTAGAAGCATGGGGAGGAATTCTTGCATCAAGATGTAACAATGTGAGAACAAAATTTTTAAAATTCAAGGTAGTTCATTTTTCCTAATCATTTTTTACGTAATATTTTATTTGGTAGAACAAGGGCTGACATAACGATCAGACAGTAACTATATGGCCTTGGGAAGGTATACTCAGTTTTTTCATCTTTAAAATGGAGAAGTAGTATCTACTATTACTTAGGAGATGAAAATGAAAAGAGAAAGCATGGAAGAGGACTTACTCTAACGGCTAACCTACCTAGGACACTCAAGAAATGTTTGAAACACACACATATACACACAACTCTTCTAGCTTGATCTTTAAGGTTATACATATATGTCTACAAAATTGTAAGAAAAGAGTGAAATCTTTCCATCATCCTGCTAATCTCAAGAAAAATGTTTGTAGGAGAGGAGCTTTACTGATATTCAAATTCTATATTTTTTTTATATACTTATACATTGGTCTCACAAAGTTTTCTATAAACAATCTAAGGTACAGTCCCCTGAAGAATCAAATTATGTATTATTTTTTTGCTAAGGAAGATTCACCCTGAGCTAACATCTGTTGCCAATCTTCCTCTACTTTATATATGGGTCTCTGCCTCAGAATGGTTGGTGAGTGGTGTAGGTCTGAGCCTGGGATCCAAACCTATGAACTCAGGACACCGAAGCAGAGCACACTGAACTTAACCACTATGCCATGGGCCCACCCCCAAATTATGTATTTTTATACTTAGAAATTTCAATGAACTGGTTCAACATTTGAATCACATTTGGAATCTAGGTAGAAACTAAAAAGTAGATGAATGGCCCCAAATCTGTCCTACCGGGAATGACCCAGGCTATGTTGGTAGCATCCCAAACCTACTTACCATAATACTTCTTTTTAAAAAAGAAAATAAATATATTAGTTCTGAAGTATTAGAAAATTCTTAAACTTGTAAAAAAGTTGATTTACATTTTAAAGTGAAGTAATATTTCCTTTTTCTTATTTTAAAATTTAAATATAAAGTACTTACACTATTATAGTCTCATAAACATTTAGTTCATTTTGATATAAGTTCATTCAGCCCTAAAAAATTTTAAGTTTATCTCTTGTACGTACATAGAAGCCAACCTTCATCATTTATTTAAAAACTTTTTAAAATCCTTTCAGCATTGTATAAGCTATCATCTTCAAATTAAATGAAGTAACTACATAATTTTATAACTTTTCATGAAAAGTTATTTTCTCTCCAAGTTCTATTAATTTGATTTTTATTCTCCTGGGGATATTTTTTCTCTTTTATTCACTAATCTAATATTAAGGGATTGTTGATCCAGAACAAATAGCTGGTGCTCTTATATTCTTTATTAAAAATACTTCTCAGGGGCCAGTCTGGTGGGGTAGTGGTTAAGTTCATGCACTGCACTTTGGCAGCCTGGGGTTTGCAGGTTCAGATCTCAGGCACAGATCTACACACCGCTCATCGAGCCATTATGTGGTGGCATCCCACATACATAATAGAGGAAGATTGGTATGGATGTTAGCTCAGGAACAATCTTCCTCACCCAAAAATAAACCTCTCAAAACTAGCCTCAACTTCTTCAATTTCAGGATCCTTGACCTCAGTGTGTTTAAACTCTATTCTGAGCATGAATGAAGAAATTAAATGAAGGGTAGGAGACCCTCCATCCTCATCTGGTCTCCATTATTATCATATTACCTTGGTCCTTAACCTCTCCCACTCTAAAGTTTCATATCTATAAAGTGTAGATATTAATTATCTCTTAAGGTCCAGAGGGGAGTGTTATGGCAAAGGGGGATAACTACCATAAAAATGCGTAAAATTGTTCATTAAAAAATCAGTATAGAAATGCAATGTCACAAAACTAAAAGCAGCAATGAACTGCAGTGGTTCTTTATGCAATGCTCTTCAGATCCAAAGCCTTCAAATGCAACATTATATAATACTATCTGATGTTAAAACAGGAATATCAGTATCTAGAATTAGAGCTCTGATAAGAAAACATGAATGTTAATGACTTAGTGTGTAATATTGCATCCCTCATCCTCAATGCTAAATCTGTAACTCGAGTAAATGTATTGGTCATGATAAAATTCTTAGTGAAAGCTGTAAAACACAAATAAACTGGGTTAAGAAGAGTAAACCTTGATTAATCAAAATGCTTAGAAGAGAGGGGTTCACTTTTGGGTCACAAGCCATCATTAATAACTCCAGATATCCATTTTGGAGAATAAATTCCAGATTTCAGCTTACTGCATCAACATTCACCTACTACTTACATGTGAGTAAAGGCATAGCATTCTGGTTTTCTTAACGATTTTTCTTTGATTATGCTAATCAAGGAATCTAAAAAATTACAATACCTAGTGATGTACTAGATAACACAGCATATTAAATATACAGAATTTACAATTCCACTACAGCTTTTCCACCAGGCTTCTTCAAAGACCCTAGTACTATGTGGTTCAGTTTAACAAATTAAACCCACCATTTCACTAACCTTCTCTTCTGGTCTCAAAATTATTTTACACAGTATCACTTTTAAGACATCATTTTACTTTTCTAAAGCTTGGCAGCTAAGATTTCTAGTTTTATTAACCCTCCCAAGTATCGTAATAGTTTCTCCTTTCACGGTGAATTTAAAATTTGAGTGGAACTTACTTTCTTGTATTGCATTAAGAATCTCTGAAAAGTCCACATCACTCTTTGGGCCGTCAGGTAGTATTTGCATATCCAGCTGGTAGCCTTGCAAATCCACACCTCCTTCTAGAGAAATGAAAGATATTCATGGAGTTTGCACTGGTTATCAGAGAGCCCAGCGTTAGGGTCCCAAGGAGAAGCAACGTCAAAATCTAAAGTGAACAGCCAGCTGGTTTGCCAATGATCCTCCCTCTTGGACAAATGACTTTAAAAAAATGAGGAACATTACCAGCCATTTGCTCCTTATGAGACCAAAGAGGTTTAATTGTATTTCCAATGCAAAAATAGGGCAATTACTTTATTAAAATATCACATACTTCATAGTGTTTACTGATGATTTCCTACTAAAGAATATAACATGTTAACCTCCACTCAAGGACATTTAAAATTATTTTCAGCTTCTACATGGCTAAAAAGTGACATTCAACACAAACACTTTATGATACCATATTCTTTAAAACTATACTAGTTCGTTCTTAAGGAAGGATTTAATATTCTTAATATCACAGAAAAAAAGGTATCAGCCTTTTCCCCTCACAGTTGAACTTTCTTGTTACATCATTTATTTTTCAGTTATACTAGAATATTTTCATTTATTCTATGAAATAATTAAGCCTCTTATACGAGGTTTGTCTCGTGTATTTTTGGTGTGTTCTAAAGAAAGAGGGTGTTTTATGTTGCTCTGCACACCTAGAGAATATTTAAGGAAGTCAAAGAAACCGAGATATCAAGAAGTAGCTTTAACATTAACAATAGGTAACCTCTAAATGTTTCTTAAAATAATTGGTAAGAACATCTCCAGTTTGAGTAATCTGGAAGTGTTAAAAGCCAGTGCTAAAACAAACAGATAGCCTGATAAACAGTACGGGGCATGCCCCAGTTTCCAGTATTTTTGTAGAAACAATTCTTTCATAAGCCCAGGAATTATTCTTAGCCTTGAGTAAAATTTCAGTTACATCCCTAAAACTCAAGAAGAATAAGACACCATCACTGTCCGGCAGGGACCCTCCTTCTAGAAGGGAAATGGACACAAAAACTTAATATAATAGAAGGTGAGCTTTGGGAAGGCAGGAACTCGTCTGCCTGCTATAACCCAGCACTTACAACAGCCCTCAACAGACGTATATTGAACAAATGAACGAGGCTCTGTGGTAATTATGATACAAAGGCAGTAGAGCTACAAGTAAAGCTATGAACTCAGATTCTGGAGTCGGACAAAGCAGCATTCTAATTCTTATTAAGTAACTTTGAGTCTCTCTAAATCTTAGTTTCCTCATCTATAAAACAGGGGTGACAATAACAGTCTCACAGAGTAGCCATGAGGACTAAATGAGATAATGCATGAAAAGCTCTTAGCTGTCACACAGTCAGTGCTCAGTAGATGGAAGCCATTACTATTTTCATCCTTAATAATTTATTAAAGCAATACTGGCATTTCTATAGAAACCACCTAGCCATTGAATAATGATAAGGAAGTCATAAGTCAGCTCTTTGGGACACCAGCATGCATTTCAGTGACTGTCAAGCACTGCAGACACAGCAGTGAACTTTTTAAATGCGTGCATGCAGTTGCTCATTGCAAAGTCTGAAGTTATCTGTGACACTAAGCTTCTCAATGGGACAGAACAAAAATGCCTTCTTGCTGGCACAGAATTAAAATGGGTTATTTGCTCCTTTTTTTTTTACCCCCCCCCCCCCCATGGCCAGCTACTTTGAATGGGTAGGGGAAAGTTCTGATGCTTTCCACCCTCTACTAAGGCTAGTCACTTTTGTTCTGTTCAATAACCAAAGACCTCACAATGACAATGACAAAAATAAAAATAACAAGAATATTCAATACTGCCTATCTGCCAGGCTCCATGCTATATACTTTATCATCTCATTTAGTCTTTACTCTAACCTTGAAAAGGAGGTGCAGTGAGAAGTAATTTACTCAAAGTCACATGGCTACTAAGTTGTAAAGATATAATACCAATCCATGCTCTTAACTAGTCTTTAATACCATTCATATCCAAGCAGTCACAAGTACAGGCTGCTGGAAATAAGAGAATTGGATATACCAATAGTCCCACGTTCTAGTACTTCAGATCAATACAAAAGCCATCGTATAACCTAAAAAGCAAACGATTTCCTAAATAGATTAATAAATAAAAGTCCAACTTATTTACTTCTTGTTTATCATAGTCAGGAGCTCATAAATTCATGTGGGAGTAATTATGACTACTAAATAACCACAATTTTTAATAACTAAAATTCTACAAATTTTTAATAATTTTTTTGTTAGAGGACAGTATAAGAAGTCACAAAAGAAGCAACATAAAGGAAGCATTCAGGTCACTAAAGTCTGTCTTTAAAGAATATTTAATGACATGGGAAATGCTTAAGATATAATGAAAAAGTGAGAAAAATGGAATACAAGGATATAGATAAATATATAGATATGTCTCATAATATACACAAAACACCCTTTTATGTGACTAGAAAAAAGTTAGGGAGAAAATACTCCAAATGGGTATAGAAGTTATCTCTTAGCTATGAAATTATGGGTATATTTTGTTTTATTCTTTATCTTTTCTATGTTTATCACAATAAGCATAAACTATTTCGATAATTTTAAAGTCATTTAAAAATTCAGATTCAAGTACTTAGAGTTCAAGATTCAAAACTTAAAGACTAAAAACGTTAAACCATTAAGGAGTTAATTTAAGATTTTCTAAATGAATACAATTCTTCAAAAAAGTACAAGTCAAATAGGTCCAAATTCTCTTCGTGGTAAATATTAAGACCAGGTTTAGAATCAGTAAAATATTAGGTATTATTCTTCCTCTGCTCTAGAAGAAATATAAAACACACTTTCACAAAGTATAATATAATGGTGTGGAACTTCTGGCAGTAAGTCATTCATTGAAGTCTAACACGACGAAGTAGGGGATGCTGTACAACAAGGACATTTGTAAACTTTCCTAAATGGAGAGTGATTGATCGCTGTGCAAGGACATTTTCAAATGAATCCTTCAAGGTGACAGTCTTCACCTTGAGCACATACTGCCCAAATGAAAAAGACGAAATGACTTCAATATATAAAAAGTTGTATATCTACTTTGAACATTTGATATTTAATTATTTATTGTTAGTCTTATAGGTTTTTTGGTTTTTTAAGGAAGATTAGCCCTGAGGTGACATCCACTGCCAACCCTCCTCTTTTTGCTGAGGAAGATTGGCCCTGAGCAAACATCCATACCCATCTTCCTCTACTTTACATGTGGGACGCCTGCCACAGCACGGCTTGATAAGCAGTGCACAGGTCTGCAGCCAGGATCTGAACTGGCAAACCTGGGCCACCTAAGTGGAGTTTCCTGACTGGCAAATATGTCAATCCATGTTCCATTCCACCTCTGTAGAAATCCCTTTCTACTTTTAAGGCGCATCCTACATGCACTGCTTCAGGAAGCATTTCTTGATCCTAACAAGTAAATACTATTTTCCACTCACTGAACACATATAGCTATCTATGTTCTCCATCAAAAATAAAGTAGGTAAAGTACCTCCCAGCACAATATGGAAGAGACGCAGACAAAACGTGAGTTCCTATTCTTCCCAGCCAGGTTTCTTCCTCATCTCTAGTACCTTCAACTATGCTCTAACAAGATGGAGGCCTGGGACCAAACTGCATCTACCATTTTGTCTCCTATAGAACCTAGAATGAGGCCTTTGAACATATTAATTGCTCAATTAATGCTCTTTTGCTACAATTTCATACTACTAGTAACAATAATGGATTATAGACTAAGAAAATGTCCCAGTGCTCCTTTCTAATCCAAATTTTAAGGCTTCTTGATAGGCTATCTACAGATAACTGTGAAAGACATATTTTAGATCACACATTTGCTTTTTTGTAAAATATTTTAAAATTTTGTCAAATAATAAAGAAAATATAAAAGTACTGAAAGGCTTATAATGAAAACCAACAGTTGCCAACCCTACCCCTTTCTCAACCCCAGTTCTATTCCCCCAGTTCAACCACTCTTGAGAATTTGTGTTTTTACTCCCTTTGGACATCTCCACGTGTGTATTCCATTGTTTCTTGATCAATTTTATATACCACTTATTGTTTTCTGCTATGACACAGACTATACAACATATTACTGTCATTCCCCCTCATCCTCCACCCACCCATCAAATCACTACTCTCACTTATTCTATTATATTGTCTCAGTTTAGTAACTTTAAATAAATTACTTAGAATTCAATTTCTTATTCAATCAAATATAGACAGATCTTATATTTGCAATTTAACACAAAATGGTATAAAGAGCAGATTCTGACACTACACTGACCTGGATTTGAATTTCATTTTTATGAGATCCTGAGCCACTAAATAATGAGCCTCATTTTTTCGTTTATAAAATGGAAAGGATGAAATTTTTGGAGGCTCTATGAAAAATTACAGATAATTATTTACATATGTGTAAATAATTTGGCCCATAGTGTTAAATCACCATGATCCACTAAAAATTTTATGCGACATATTCCTTCTGTACAAAATGAGGGCCAATTCCAGGTTTAGAGCCCAGACTAAATAAAAACAATTCAGTGAAAAAAAAATCCTCTAATTTGGACTTGGAATAGTTATTTCATATTGAAACAGCAATAAACTATGAGAAATCAAATCTTACCTTCCTCACGAAACACAAAAGATGGAGGAATCTAATGTAGGCTTGAGGGGACAAATTGCATTTTCCATGATTTCCTCATAATAAATAATGCTAGATCTGATTTTTCTTCACCTTCTGCAAACAAAACATTGGTAGTTCCTGTCCTCTGAGGTATATTTAATATACATCCTCAAATGCAGCATTTTTTTTTTTTTTTACGGAATAGGAAGTAGTGGTATTTCAGCACGATATAAATATCTAAAACAAATCCTCACATGTACTATTTTTGGACTTAATAGGTTAAAAATACACAATTTTTGGATTGGGAGTTTGTTTTCAATTCCCCATAAGTGAATTCAGTGTTTCTATGACAGTGTTGAGATGGAGAATGGTACTAAGATGGGAGGGAGGGACATTCTATCTTCCTTACAGACCTTCCCAGCATCAGCAAGTGTCCAAGAGAAATCTTTTAAGAAGGAAGAATGGAAATGAATTTCGTTCTTCTGGAGGATCTGAAATTGGAAACCCTAGATTTACATGTAGGATATTCTACTGGTTCTGGAAAAACTTTCCATCTCTGTTTCTTAACTTCATTCATAGTGCTTCCCAAAATCTATTTACTGTGCCATAAGCCGAAAAGTCTTCACGATAGAGGATGCTTCATAAGTGCTATTGTAAAAAGACAAAAATCACACTCTTTATATTAATGTTGTATAACTCTAAATCTAGTGATATTGCAAGATCATTCCTTTACAGAAGAAGGCTTGGCTTTGTATTAGTAGGAATAAACATACTGATTCACCCACACTAGTCACTATAAAAGCTAAAGATATCTCTTCAAATGATCGACAATGAGTAGTTCTAAGGACCCAATTCTGGACTGGGTCCTGACTGGAGAACCACATTTGGCCAGAGCAGGTAGATGTTTCTCAGGTCTAAAATGAAAATAATAATCCCACTGCTTCAGCCAGTAATGGCTGACCTTCAACAAAATTGCTTCCATGTTTTCCAAGATTGGCAAGATAGTGATCTGAAGTTATAATGAACCCCCGCACAAGGGCTCCAAACAGGGCCTAGAATCAGAGCTGCAAAGCTCCAAAAGCCTGGAAGAATTTGTGAGTCCTGTAGGCAGGGCTCTGTGGGGGTCTTCTAATCTCCTAGACGCTGAGGTCTGTTGCTATGATGACAGGACTTACAAAAGAGGGGAAGAGAGACACTCAGGATTAGGAGGGGTTACAGAATAGGAACCATGAGACTTTCAGCATCACTAGGATGTTGTTTACTCTCTTACCTCGCATTATAAAACTACAAAAGGGCTTCAAATGAGTGTATGAAGGAGTGTGACCTTGCAAGACAACAAGCCTCATGAGAGCTTGTGCATCAGCCTGTTACCTCTAACTCAGGGAACTAAGCATAGTAGAAGCTCACTAGTACCTGACTGCCTACCCCACTTAAGGGCTTAGGTTATGTTAGAGCTTAGCTATAGTTCCATGCTCTTGAGCTAAATAGTTATTTAAATCTCTCCAAGCTTCTTACATACAAAATTATTTGAAACAGCCTCAGGCAGAAGAGGTAGTTTTAAATTCTACAAAATACAATACTCTTTCCAGAAATTAATCATTTGGTTTTCTTTGTGGCTGCCTTTTCTATGGCTTTCTTCATTTACTTTGTGTTTTCAAATGGTTGTGAAAAGATCCTTCAGAAAATTCTCTCTAAATGCATCACATAGATCAAAATATGTGCATATGTCCCTCTGCAAAGGGAAAAAAATGCAAATATCTAAGGGAAGAATTTGGTACGTATTTTTAGAAAACGCAATTTTGTTATTCAGCAAATGGTAGCAAGGAGCACAGATACCAATGCCCACATTTGCCAAGGCCCAAAATAGCTTGTTTTCCTATGCATCCCTCTATTTATTAAACTCACATTGCACATCTTAAAAAAAAAAAAAAAAAAAAAACCTAAAGAGGAAGAGATTCAAATGAAGGATTAGTGTTATTTCTAAACCATAGCACCAACTGTTCTGAAGGACACCACCTTCACCTGTCACGCAACGAGAAATAAAACAGAAGTCCAAAGGAGCTCTTAGAGTTTTTCTTCTGCATAACTTCAGAGCCATGTAGAAGATTTTATCTTCCAGCCATACCAAAAATCCATTTCACAAATAGGAAAACAAATAGACAATTTCATTCAAGCTTCAGATCTATTCAAGAAGGACAGCCAGATTCCTTGCGTTCAGTAAAAAAGCTTCAGCGATAATTCTTAATAAAATGTCTATCTCCAGATAAAGCGATGATGAGAAAACACCAAAATCTTCAAGAAAAGAAATTGGCACAGTGTTAAAAAAAACCCATAAGAAATTAAAGACAGCTTCTAATTAGGGCCCATCAATTACTAATTTTGTACTTTCAGGTAAGTAATTTCATTTCTTGAGCCACAGTAAAATAGGGGTAATTCCACCTCACACACTGCTGTAAGAATTAAATGAGATATAGGAGTTTGTGAAAGCCCTTTGGAAACAACTGGAGCATCATCTAATAAATAAAAGGTGGTGATATTATGATTATGACTGTTATAAAGATTGGTTATACTTTTACTTATTTTTTTTTTTCCTAAAGAATGAGTTGAATCTTGACTCTCACCTAGGCAGAACTAGAGACAAGTCTTTCTTGGCTGTCTGTCTCTTTAAAAATCTCTCTTTAATTTCTCTTCTTCTCTTTGTCTCCCCCCAGCCGGTAGTACTACCGTTTAAGGGGTGAAACACAAAGTGAAAGGCACTTGCTGACTTCGGAATGTTACCTAATTTGAGACCAAGCCTTGACATGAGGGCCAGGAAGTAATCTTTGAAATTCAAGGAAACAAGAATAAGTTTCATAATATTGGAACCAGTAAAAGAGAGAATGATAAAAACAAAGGTTTAATGTAGAGTACAGCAGAAAAAGAAGTTACACGGGGGAGCATCACTTATGCAGTCGGCCCTCTGTACCTGTGGGTTCCACATCCGCAAATTCAAACTCTGGATCAAAGGGCCTACAATGGGTGAGTCCATACTGAACACGTACAGACTTTTTTCTTGTCATTATTCCCTAAGCAATATAGTATAACAACTATTCACCTAGCATTTACATTGTACTAGGTATTATAAATAATCTAGAGATGATTTAAAGTATGAGGGAGGATTTGCCTAAGTTATATGCAATTATTCTGCCATTTTATATAAGGGACTGGAGCATCTGTGGATTTTGGTATGGGAGCGGTGTCCTGGAACCAATGCCCCACAGACAGTGAGAGACAACTGTATAGAAAGAAATAATAATCCATTAAGGTAATTAAATTTATTTCAATGGAACACTACTGGTCCCTTCTTCAATATAGTCTTCTTATGCTAAGGTTTAAACTATTACAGGGCTTTTAATTTAAATTTTCTAAGGCTTTTTTATACTAACTGCTGGGAAATATTGCTACCCAGTTATTTGAATAACAAGGTAAAACACAGCACATTGAACGAGAGAATCAGACCACCCGAGTCGGAATCTTCCCTCCACCACTTACTGGCTACATGTTCTTGGGCAAGTTACTTCACTTTCTCTGTGCCTTAGTTTCCCCATCCATAAAATAACAACAATAGCATGAGGATATTATGGGAATTAAATGCGACAGTAAATGCAAAATAGCTTAACAGTTCTTAAAGTTGGGAATACGGCAGAGTACTTAATAAATTGCAGGTGTAATTTTATTATCGTCAAACAAGTTATACCTCTATATACAGACAACACTACAGTCATTCTAGCTCACTGGAAACGACAAAATCCTGAAGCTTCCCTTCTATGAAATTGACTTATCCCAGCATTTAAATACCATTTCTACATAAAGGAAAAATAATCATGCACGAAGGGGGAAAGAGCCACTTAAGTTTTAAAAGGGAGGTAACAGGAATTGTGTGAAAAATTACTTGAGAAGATAATGAGACATATCAGCAAAACATCATTTTACAAATTTTAAAAGAGAATAAAGGACATTTCTGTGACTAATGGCATTCTTCTAGGACTGTATGATGGGCCTAAGAGTTAAAGGAAAAGCAAGAGAATATTTTAGATTTCAGAAGGCTTCTAATTGATTTTATATGACATAGTCATTAAACTGGAATAATTTGATCTATACTCACAAAGCTTTACAGTTTCAAACTAAAAAAATTGCAATCAATGCTTCAGTGTACTCCGCTCTTGACCCTTAAATTGTAGTTCTAAGTCTGGCGCCATTTAATACTTTTATTATTGGCCTATAAAGAGGATTAGAAGATAATATTAACTATGAGTAGCTAAAGGATAAGGTCAAAATGAAATTGATACACAAGAGAAACATCTGAAACAATCAGAAGGAAAGAGAAACCATACAAATATAAGATGAAGGTGAATGGTTCCTGCCTGAGTACAGTGTAACGAGAGGCCATCTTACTGGTATTCTGGCACGAGTTTATTGGGAAACTGCTCCATGGTGCAATGACTGAGCTAGAAGTGACTCTGGGACATATGCACTTTCAGGCTTCTCATTTGTCCATGACGGTGACAACAAAAATGATGGCTACGATTTATTACTGACCACCTACTATGTGTCAAGGATCATATTGGGCATTTTACATGAATGAATTTATTTAATGGCCATAACAATACTATTTAGGGTTGCCAGATATAAAACACAAAAAATACAGGGAACCCAGTTAAATTTTAATTTCAAAGAAACTAATACTTTTTTTTTATTATAAGTGTGCCCCACACAATATTTGGGACCTACTTACACTCAAAAAGTATTCGTTGTTTATCTGAAATTCATCTGGGAGACATGTATTTCATCTAACAACTCTAACACCATAACAGAGGTATTAATACCCTCCTTTTGCTGATGAGGAAACAGATTCAGAGAATCTTCCCAAGTCTGCATAGCTATCAGGTAACATATCTGGGTTTTCAACACTTAACATCAAAGCTTGCATTCACAACCACTGTCTTTATTGTTGTGCTCTTTTCTATATCTGGCTGGCCACACCTCCATCCTCCTGTTAAAATCCTAGTTGACCTTCAAAGCCCAATTTGTAAACATTTGCCTTTTGAATCCTTCTTAAATTTTTCCCAGTAAGAAGGTTCTCATAACTTTATTTATATCTCTGTTCAGCCCTTAATACGGTTTGACTTCTATTATAGCATGTTAAGTACAGGTCCCTGTAGTGGACATTCTTCTGTATACTTTTCCCTTTTCTAACATCATCTCTATTTCCTTGTGGGGAAGTCTTTCCCACACTGTGTGCAGGCCAAGTGGGAGGAGAAACCAAGAGGTCCTACCCTCCTATTATAAAAGCTGAAAAGATAGGTCCTCTTTTGTCCTATCCTTTCTCTCATCACCCTCCACCCTATCAAAGGAAAGGCACATGGCTAGTAGGACTGCCTCCCTGAGGTCTTCAAAACTTGAGCCAAATGATGCAAAATTAATAAAAATTATAATGGTTCATTTATTTCAGATAGTCAAATAGTTCTTTTCTTAGTTTCTGTTTCTTTTCCCAAGGCTGGTTCTCCAGCCTTTCTATCCATATCCTTCAGATTTAAATTCCTTCTTTGCTTGGATTAAATAACTGGTTTTAATTGTTTATAAACAAGGAACCCTGACTGATCATCTCTTTGGACATGACTGTGAGCTCCCTAAGGTCCATGTGTAAGAGGGTTCTATACTATTCCAGCCCCGAAGAGGTATCTTCCAAATAAATATTTGTTAGTACATAGTGGGCACTCAGAAATGTTTGTAAACTCAAATGGGGATAAGTGACCTGAAATTGTTCAGGGCAGATGGCAACGGAAGATCTACAAGTCTCTCTTGCTCTTTCTTTTCATACTTAACAACCAGTCTGAGTGGACTTTTAGAGAGCACTTTGGGAATTGGGATTATTAACTTTGTAAAAAGTAGATGAATGACTTAATAGGACTCAGTATGGCTAAAATATCCAGGCTGCTTCTAAGATCTATGACTCACTACAAATGAGAAACTTAATTTGAGAGCTCTTCTGTAATCTCCCAACAGAGAGCTATGATGCATCAGTAGAAGCACACTAAAAATAAAAGGATGGAATTGAAACCACATGCTATGTTGCAGAATAATGTTTTATATATATAGTTATATATAGATATTTAAAAACAGATTTCTAATTGTAATTTGTTTAATATAGTTTTCCTTAATTATAATTCTGTGCTAAAGAATTGGCTTTATTTATATTTTCAACCAATAGCCAATACAAGTAGAATTCAGAACCTATGATAAAATTATGATAGGTAAATGTAGTGATGTGTTTTTAAGGTGAGAGCAGTGACTTGAGATATGCTAAATTATCCCATGTTGATATTACACCATTAGGAAACACCTTAACAAAGGCTGACTCTACTCTGCCTGGGTCAGACACGAACAAAATATTCTATGCAATTCTGGCCACTGTATTTTCAAAGGGCAAGTAATGAAATAAGACTGTTTTCTAACAGCAAAGTCAGTAGGATGGTAAAGAATCTGAAAACCACATCACTGAAAGAAGCACTGAAGAAACTAGGAAATGTTTCCATTGGCAAATAGCTCAGGATGAGTTTTTGAACAATTAAAGGATTGTCATTTGAAAAAAGAATTAGACTTACTCTATATAATTTCAGAATGCAAACCTATATGCAGTAGGTGGAATAGATTTCAACAAACAGCACATAATCTTTCAGTGAGAACCTACTCTGAATAATGCGTGGGGCTAGGGGAGATGGAGAATACAAAAACAAATTGAATATAATTCCTACCTTCAAGGAGAACTATAAAATCTAACCACAGGTGGATAAGGCTTCCAAGTTCTACTGGAAAGTGGGAGGTCAGTTCTGACCAGTGGGATCTAGAAAGGCTTTTGGGAGGAAGTGGAATTTCGGTTACATTTTGAGGAAGGAGAAGGGTTAGATAGAGATTTACTGGGGGAAAGGGCATTCCAAAAGGAGGGAGGAGCTTGAGCAATGGCAGAAAAATGGAAGAGTAAAAGCCTACTTGAGAAATAGTAAAGAGCTGTAGATGGTTAAAGTAGAACAAAGTAGCTTAGGGAGTATCAAAGAAGATAAGCCAGGGAACGTAGGGCGAGGTTAAATTGTAGAGGGCTTGAAACACTGGGCTCACAAGGCTGCACATTCTTCTGGACAGCATAAAAGTTTTTAAGCAGAAGAGGGATACTATTAATCAACTTCTTTGGAGGAGAACTTTGGGGTAGTCTGGAAAAATAATTAAAGAGAGCCATTGAAGGCAATTCCCCAACATCCAAAGCCCTTCCACTTGGCCCTCCAGAATTCTCTTCCCATTATCACTCTTTTCTCTGATTGTTCCCTTTCTCTTCTTGCTCTAATGAAAGCATGGCTCTTCCCAGAGGTCACCACTTCCCTCTGGCTCTTTCCTATGATACTATTTTTCTCCCAAAGCCCTGATACCAATGGATCTAGAGAAGGAGGTATCTTCCTTGAGTCTTAATGCCGCCTTCAGACCATTGTTCTTCCCACTTCCCTAAATACCTCCAGCCTTGAATCTCAGGTTGTTACAGTATATCACCTTCTATCCTTTATCACTGTGCTCACCTGCTGCCTCCCACATCATGCTCCCTCATTCCCTGAAGAGGTTAACTCCTGGCTTATTATCACCTTCCCCCAAACTATTCAATCCTTGACAATTTTAACACCTTTGGAGATGATCTTTCCCAAACTCCTGCTTCTGAGAATTAATTCTCTCCTCAAATCTCCTTAATTAATTGCCCTCTACCCTATTACAGCCACTTATTGCATGCCCTAGTCTAGACCTTGTCTTTACTAATAACAGCACCCTCCTCTGTAATATCAGTGCCATGCATTCTATTCTCACAAGCATCTCTTATATTTCCAGTTCTTCCTCCCATTACCCTAAACTCTACACCCTTTCAACCTCTCTGAAACCTTCAACCAATTGATTTTATCAACTTTCCACTGTTCCTTACTCCCTTGATGGCTTCATCCTCCTCTTTGCTAAGCTTAAATTACATAATTGATTGTTATAATCATTCCCTCTAATGCACCTTTGATTCCCTCTCTCAGCAAAAATCACAATCCGGACTAAATCAAACTCTCCATCTATTTTGTCTTCACTCAGGTAGCTAAAGAGGCTAAATTAACCATGGTGATTTGTCCTACTCTAATTTCCTGACCATGAATCTCAAATTAGCTTTCAATGTGGGCTAACAATCATATTTCCCCTGTCCATGCCATCATATCATCATACCATCTCTGTCTTTCAACTTGACTCCATTCTCATTCTCAGTGATGACCTTGCTTCTCACTTTTCAGATAAAAGTGACAACAGTGGGAAAAGAACTGCTTAGACTCTCCTCACACTGCTAACAGCCACATACTCTCCCTTCCCATCTATTATCACAGATAAACTCTTCATGATTCTGTTGTGCATAGCTCTCATTTCTCTCACTGATACTCACATCATGAATTCTCCCCTCTCCCGAACATCATGAATTATCTGCTGGAGATTTGCTATTTTGAAAAGAAACTCTCTCTTGACCTTACTTCTCCTCCAGCTGCTGCCCTATTTCTTCAGTAGCCTTCACAGCAAAACTGCTTTTAAAAAGTTGTCTATATTCACAGCATCCAATTCATATCCTTCCATTCTCTCTTAAACCCACTTCAATCAGCATTTCCTCTCCACCACTTCACCAAAACTGCTCTTAACAAAATAACCATCAATCTCCACTTTACTAAAATCAATGGCCAGCTCTTAGTCCTCATCTTACTTGACTTTCAGCAGCACTTAACCTAGATAATCACTCTTCACTTCTTGATAAACTTTCTTTACTTAACTTCCAAGACATGTAATTTCTGGTTTCTCTCCATCCTTGCTGGTCATTCTTTCTTGGTCTTCTTTGCTAGGGTTCATGTTTTCTCTGACCTTTACTATTGGAATGTGCCAGATTTCAGCCATTAATCCTCTCCCCTTCTCCATCTATCCTTCTTCCTTTGGTCATCTTGTTCCATCTCGCGGCTTTAAAGACTATTTACATGTCAACAACAGTCAATTTTGTATCTCCTTCCCAGACTAATCTCTCAAACTCCAAACATGTTTATCCCACCATCCATGTGATTTCACCAATTCTCAATATTATCATGTTTGCAATCAGACTTCTCATCTTGGCCCCATGTCTGCCCTCAAACCCACCAAATATGCTTCCTCTGTAGCCTTCTCCATCCAGGTTGATACCAGTCTAACTTAATCAGGCCAAAAACTTCAGAGTCATCTTTAGTTCCTCTTTCTCTCTTTCCCCACATTCAATCCATTGGGAAGTCTTGTTGGACCAACTTTAAAATACTTGCAGAATCCAAATTCTCACCACCACTTCTGCCACCCCTAGTCAGAGCTACCATCCTCTCTCAATAGGATTGTTACAGTGGCCTCCTATCTTCTTTTTCTCCTTTTACCCTCTCCATCTATAGTCTATTTTCAAACAATAGCCAAAGTGGTTCTGTTAAAATATAAGTCAGATCATGGAATTCTCCTGCTCAAAACCCTATAAGAGCTCCCATTTTACACAGGGCCTAATGTCCTTACAATGGCCTACAAGGCCCTGCCCTGTCTGGTCCCACTGACCTCTCTGACCTGATGTTTCCCCCTCACTTCAGGCTCAGGGGCCACTGTGTAATTCTTCAAACTGCCAGACTCATTCCTATCTTAGGGCCTGTCCACTGGCTATCCCTCTGCTGGAATGAACTTGCCCATCTACATGGCTCTCTCATCACATATCTCCTCCACAATGTGGCCTACCCTAGCCACCTTATTTAAAAGTGCAACATATAATCCTTCCACTTGATTACCTTACCTTTTTTAACCCATAATACTTATCCTTCTTCCTAAACACTATATAATTCATCTGTTTATTATGTTTATGCATTGTCTGCCTCCCCCAATTAGTATGTGAACTCTCTGAGGGCAGAAACCGTTGTCTATTTCATTCACTGATGTATTCCAAGTACTTGAAGAGCACCTGGCAACCTAATAGGCCCTCGATAAATATTTGTTGAAAGGAAAATAGGTAGAGCAATTCGAAAGCTATTGAAATTTGTCAATTATACTCCATTAAATCTGGAAAAAATTTTAAGAAATAAAGCTGTTATAATAGTCTGAAAAACAGCTAATGAAGATTTAGTTCACTCCTATCCTACAAATATTTGGCGGGGGGGTACACAGATAAATAATCCAGGATCTCTGCCCTTGAAGACCTTGCAGTAGAGAGATGGACAGGTAATTTCAAAATGTTAAAAGATAATGGAACAAAACCAGGGCATCCTAGAGAGAGCAGCATGAATAAAGGTTAGGAAATAACATCATATGTCTGGGGAGCTGCAAGCAAGTCAGTCTGATTAGATGTGATGGTCTAGTTGCTCTGCCAACTTGGCTAGACTATAGTCCCCCGTTGCTCAGTGAACACTAAGCTAGGTGTTGCTGTGAAGGTGTTTTGTAGATGTGATTAAAGTCCATAATCAGTTAACATTAAGTAAGGGAGATTTTCCTAGATAATCTGAGTGGGCCTTATTAAATCAGTTGAAAGGCCTTAAAAGCAGAGCTGAGGCTTCCTTGAAGAAGAAATTCCACCTGTGGACAGCACTTTAGCTGTGCCCAAGAGTTCCAGCCTGTCCTTCCAGATAGTCTGCTCTATGGATTTCAGACTTGCTTAGACAATTCTTACAATCATGGAAGCCAATTCCTTGTACTAAATCTCAGTATATATCTTCTACTGGTTCTGCTTTTCTGGTTGAACCCTAGCTGACACACCAGAGTATAAAGTTTAAGGCAGAAAGGGGCAAGAAGTGAAGTACGAGAAGCAGTAAAGGCTAGCTCACAAAGGGAATTTGTTTCTAACATGCTAATAGGTTTGAACTTAACCCTATAACCAGTAGGAGAAGCAAAGTGAATGACATGATTGGGGTGGAGAGGAATCATTCTGGATTTGGTGTAAAGGATGTACTGGGACAGGAAGCAGGAGGAAGAGGGAGATGATGGAGATTGGGAAACCAGGAATGTCATCTGTGAGAGAAGAGGAGAATCAAGAAAGATCATCCTAGAAGTCAGGAAACAGCATTTTGGAACATGGTGGTGGTCCATCCTGGTCTCGTGCATCAGAAGAGTCTGCTACTCACCATTTTGTGACAAAAGGAGGTCACTAAGGGCCTCAAGAACAGCTGTGATGGAGTGCAGGAGCTAGAAACTAGATTGTGTTGGATGGAAGAGTGGCTGGGAAGAGAGAGAGCAGAGCAAACAAGGGTAGATTATTCTTTCAGAAGTTTGGCTTAGAAGGAAGGAGGAAAAAGTGGCAGAAGAGAGAAAAGGATACCGTGTCAAATGAAGATGATTAGAATAAGAGATGCTTGAACCTTTTTCATAGACTCAGGGGAAAGAGCCAGCAGTAAGGGATGGAGAAGAGAGAAGAGACTGAAGCCACACATTCTCCTGAGCAAGGTTCAAGAGAGGAGGGGTGGCCAAGGCCACAAGTGAAGGTTTGTTCAAAGATACTCGAAGGATTCTCATGTTCTGAAAACTGGAGGAAAAGGAGAAAGAATGGGAGTAAACAGAGATACACTTAGAGATGGAGAGTTAGGGACCTACAGTAATTCATGCCCAATACCCTGGAATTCTCAGTGAGATTAGGAAATAAGGTTATCAAGTGAGAGAGAGAGAGAGGATAGTGCAGCTAGAGGTGGAGGCTTGGCTTTAGTTGGGGCTGGGTGGCCACTTGCCAGGACTTTACACAGAGGAATCAGGATCAGTTGAGAATTATACTAAATGACTTCTGAATTCCCTCACAATCCAATATTTCTGTGAGTCAGATGGACAGGAACGTTGCCTTGTTCATTCATGTTTCCTCAGCACCCAAAATGATGTCTGGTATATAGTAGCCACTCAGTAAATTTGTTGAATAAATGAATGAATGAATACTTAAATGAGCTTCTCATCCAAACAAGCAAATAAAACCTTTCAGTTGGAATTGCCTGCTTTGATATAAACTCATTTTAACACTTTTAAGATGTTAAAATGCTTCTCAGTGCCTTGAAACTTAATATGACTCCAGTCTTCTCCCTTAATCTTAGGAGGATGTAGGCAAATCAAGTCGGATAACTCAGGCTTCAAAAGTGGGCATTTTCAGCTTGACTTTATCCCTGGGCATATTATCAAGAAAATGGCCAAATCTCTATTTTGTTTTATTATACAACAAACTCTGTTGAACTAAGGAAGTTTATTCACTGGGATTTTCACTTAGATTCTACCACTGTAGGTGGAATGTAGCCTTAATCTTTTCAGCAACATCAACCTCTCTCTTGTCTTATTGGTGCTGGTGACATTTACCATTGTCTGAAACAAAGAGAGGGAAAGAAACAAGACTATCTGAAAAATCAAGCTTAACTAGAAGTATGGCATAATTAGATAATAAAAATATAATGCAGTCTGTATTAGGTTCTGCTAAAATGGGTCCCTGTTGAACTTTCCCCATGCATTACCTGGGTGGAAGACTTTGGTTTTCCCATTAGTGATTCCAGAAGAGCTTGCCTCCATTTTTATTGACCTTCTGCCTGGTGGGAGTGAGGAATGCCTGACAACAGGCAGGCGACGTGACTCTGGGTGGCTTGCCACACTTCGCCGTTGATGAATTTGCAAACGCTTTTCAGCCCCATGAATAGATAAACTTAAACCTGGAATGAGAAATAGCACCATTATATTGAAGAAGTCAGTTCAGAATGGCTAAAATGCCACTTATCTTCTGGCATGAAATTAAGAGAGCATAAGCAACTATGTTTCAAATTCTTAAGGAATGCTAGTGATGCTAGAATTGTGATACCAATTGATTTTTACATTACACTATTTACTGAACATTACTTCATTCAAAAGTGGAGATCCTCAGGTATGAAAGAGTTTTATGAACAGGAATCCAATAAAGACAGATATTAAAATCCTTCCAAAAACCCTGGAAAAGTATGCATATATTTGGCATGCTGTTGTCAGGGGCTATGAGGATTAGGAACTATCGCTGGGGCATCTGGAATTTCAATAAAAATCAAGGAACTTTCTCCACAGGATTCATGTATAGGCCAGAGTTAAAGACTGAACTCAGATTTACACTTCTGCTAACTTTAGAATTCTGTACATTTTTAGAGTTTTTTAATTTAAATTTTAAATGTGCCCATTTACTCCTTTTGCCCCCTTCCCTCCCCCCTTCTTCTCTGGTAACCACAAATCTATTCTCTGTGTCTGTGTGTTTGTCTGTTATTGTTGTCTTCTTATGTTCCACACGAGTGAAACCATACAGTATTTATCTTTCTCCATCTGACTTATTTCCCTTAGCATAACATCCTCAAGGTCCATCTATGTTGTCATGAGTGGCAAGATTGCATCTTTTTTATAGCTGAGTAGTATTCCATTGTATATATAGACCACATCTCATTTATCCATTCATCCGTTGATGGGCACTTAGGTTGTTTCCAAGTCGTGGGGTATTGTGACTAATGCTGCAATGAACATAGTGGTGCATGCATATTTTTGAATTACTGTTTTTGTGTTCTTTGGATAAATACCCAGAAGTGGAATAGCTGGATCATATGTCAGTTCTATTTTTAACTTTTTGAGGAAAGCTTCATACTGTTTTGCACAGCGGCTGCACCAGTTTACATTCCTACAGTAGTGCAAATGGTTCCTTTTTCTCTACATCCTCTCCAACACCGTTATTTTTCACCTTTTTAATAACAGCCATTCTGATGGGCATGAGGTGATATCTCATTGTGGTTTTGTTTTGCATTTCCTCAACAATTAGTGATGTTGAACATCTTTTCATGTGCCTGTTGGCCATCTCTATATCTTGTTTGGAAAAACATCTGATCAGACCCCCTGCCCATTTTCTGATAGTGTTGTTTGGTTTTTTGTTGTTGAGTTGTATGCGTTCTTTATATACTTTGGTTATTAACCTCTTATCAGATATATGATTTGCAAATATCTCCTCCCAATTGTTAGGCTGTCTCTTTGTTTTCTTGGATTCTTTTGCTGTGCAGAAGCTTTTTAGTTAGATGTAATCCAATTTGTTTATTTATTCTTTTGTTTCCCTTGCCTGAGGAAACATAATATTCACAAAGATACTACTAAGACCAATGTCAAAGAGTGTACTGCCTATGTTTTTTCTAGAAATTTTATGGTTTCAGGTCTTACATTCAAGTCTTTAATCCATTTTGAGTTAATTTTTTGTATATGGTATAAGATCATGGTCCACTTTCATTCTTTTGCATGTGGCTGTCCATTTTCCCAACACCTTTTATTGAAGAGACTTTCCTTTCTCAATTGTATGTTCTTGGCTTCCTTGTGGGAAATTAGCTGTCCATAGATGCATGGTTTTATTTCTGGGCTCTTGATTCTGTTCCATTGATCTGTGTGTCTGTTTTTGTGCCAGTACCATGCTGTTTTGGTTACTATAGCTTTACAGTATATTTTGAAATCAGAGAGTGTGATACCTCCAGCTTTGTTCATTTTTCTCAGGATGGCTTTTGCTATTCAGTCTTTTGTTGTTCCATATAAATTTAGGATTCTTTGTTCTATTTCCACGAAGAATGTTGTTGGAACTTTGATAGGGATTACATTGAATCTGTAGATTGCTTTAGGAAGTGTGTGGATTTGAACTATGTTAATCATCCAATCCACAAGCATGTAATATCTTTCCATTTCCTTGTCTCTTCTTCCATTTCTTTCAAGAATGTTTTATAGTTTTCAGCATAAAGGTCTTCCACCTCCTTGGTTAAATTTATTCCTAGGTATTTTATTCTTTTTGTTGCAATTGTAAATGGAATTGTATTCTTGATTTCTCTTTCTGATATTTTGTTGTTAGCATATGGAAATGAAAGTGGTTTTTGTATGTTGATGTTGTACCCTGCAAGTCAACTGTATTCATTTATTATTTCTAGTAGCTTTTTGGTGGATTCTTTAGGGTTTTCTACATATAAAATCATGTCATCTGCAAATAGTGACAGTTTTACTTCTTCCTTTCCAACTTGGATCCATTTCATTTCTTTTTCTTGCCTAATTGCTCTGGCTAAGACTTCCAGTACTATGTTGAATAGGAGTGTCAAAAGTGCACACCCTTGTCTTGTTCCTGTTCTTAGAGGGATAGCTTTCAGTTTTTTACCATTGAGTACGATGTTAGCTGTGGGTTTGTCATGTATGGCCTTTATTTTGTCGAGGTGCTTTCCTTCTATAACCATTTGACTGACAGCTTTTATCACAAATGGATGCTGAATCTTGTCAAGTGCTTTCTATCTATTGGGATGATCTTGTGGCTTTTATTCATTTTTTTAATGTGGTGTATCATGTTGATTGATTTGCAGATTTTGAACCATCCCTGCATCCCTGAAATAAACCCCAATTGATCGTGTTGTATGATCCTTTTGATGTATTGCTGTATTCAATTTGCTAATATTTGGTTGAAGATTTTTGCATCCATGTTCATCAACAATACTAGCCTGTAATTTTCTTTTTTTGTGTTGTCCTTGTCTGGTTTTGGTGTCAGAGTAATGTTAGCCTCACAGAATGAGTTAGGACGAGTCCCCTCCTCTTTAATTTTTTGGAAGAGTTTGAGAAGGATAGGTATTGAATATTTGAATTTTTGGTAGAATTCACTGGGAAAGCCATCTGGTACCAGACTTCATTTTTTGGGAGGTGTTTGATTACTGTTTCAATCACCTTACTAGTGATTGGTCTATTAAGATTCTCTTTCTTCTTGATTCAATTTTGGAAGGTTACATAATTCTAAGAATTTGTCCATTTCTTCTAGATTATTCAATTTGTTGGTGTAGAGCTTTTCATAGTATTTTCTCATGATCCTTTGCATTTCTGTGCTATCTAATGTAATTTCTCCTCTTTTGTTTCTGACTTTATTTGAGTCATTTTTTCTTACTGAGTCTGGCTAAACGTTTGTCAATTTTGCTTATCTTTTCAAAGAAAAAGTTCTTAGTTTCACTGATCTTTTCCATTGTCTTTTTGGTCTCTATTTCATTTATCTCCACTCTGATTTTTATTATTTCCTTCTGTCTATTGATTTGGGACTTTGATTGTTCTTTTTTCTAGTTCCTTTAGATGTAATGTTAGAGTGTTTGAGATTTTCTTGTTTCTTGAGGTAGGTTTGTATTGCCATAAACTTCTCTCTTTATCTGGGAATTTTTTTTTTTTTTTTTTAAAGATTGGCACCTGAGCTAACAACTGTTGTCAATTTTTTTTTCTGCTTTTTTTCTCCCCAAATCCCCCCAGTATGTATTTGTATATTTTAGTCATGGGTCCTTCTAGGTGTGGCATGTGGGACGCCCCCTCAACGTGGTCTGACGAGCGGTGCCATGTCTATACCCAGGATCTGAACCGGGGAAACCCCAGGCTGCTGAAGCAGTGTGCGCAAACTTAAGGGCCAGCCTCATGGCCGAGTGGTTATCTGGGAAAATTTTAAATATACCAAAAGCAAAAAGAATAGTTTTATAATGACTCCCATGTACCCACCACCCAGATTCAACAAATATCAATATTTTTCCATAAAGTTGAAAAAAAATTTTTCCAATCTTCATGTGTCCTGCTGTCTTTGATGTTGGTTTGGTTTTTA
Source organism: Equus caballus (assembly GCF_041296265.1). Taxonomy (NCBI): domain Eukaryota; kingdom Metazoa; phylum Chordata; class Mammalia; order Perissodactyla; family Equidae; genus Equus; species Equus caballus. Next base: position 30,380,557 of record NC_091711.1, on the reverse strand, counting down.
GGCGCCAGAATAGTTTAAAGCAAATCTGGGACATGATGTCAATCTTACCAACAATATCGAGTGTATTGACTTACATCTGTTATATCAATATGGATTATACTTACCAACACATACGAACGATATTAAAAAATTTTGAGTTCAAAAGATATATTAAAAAAACACTCATTGATCACCATTGAAGGTTGCTGAAATACCAATCATTACTCAGAAAATTGATAAAGGGAAAGAAGCAAGCATTTATCCTGGTTTTCCTTTATAACTGTATTTCAACATAACCAAATACTTGATGACAAAGTTCTTTACCACAGAAGAATTCCAACTAATAAATTACTGATGGAAAAGAGAATTAGAAAATCATTTTAGAAACCTCAATGAAATATGAAAGGTGATATGATTTATACAAAAAAAAAAAAAAAGTCCTGTGAGTACAGAGCTGGAATTTAAACTCACGAAAGCTCAAATCCAGATGTGGTCTTTAAAAAAAAAGGCAAGGAAAAGTGTTAGCCTTATGTAATGCAAACCAGCCAGGGGACTTGGTCAGGAATCATGTCATGTGATAAGGGAAAGCCAAACTTCACCAAATCACGAATTTTTTATTAAGAAGAATCTCTTGAAACTTGAAGGTAGAAATTTAGAGTTGGAAGTTGCCTTAGTGGTTAACTAATTAATCTGGTGTCTTATACAGATGAGGAGACTGAGCCTGGCAGGGTAGAACAATAGGTTTACATATTACTAGTAGTGGAAGGCTATGGTGAGAAGTCTACTAAAAACCCAGACATGAGGGAAATAAAAAGCCTGCTCAGAGGTCAACTGTAAATCAATAGTCATGAATCCTTGTCAGAAGTATGAAGAGTTACCCTAAATTTCCCCAAGAGGGGAAGAAAAAAAGGAGATAACCTGGGCTACTTTGTCGATTCCACCTAATTTTAGGAAAGGGTGACTCAAATCAGAATAAGGTTTGGTCACCCTCGGAAGCATAAAAACAAAACACAAACAAAAAATCAGTATAATAGAGACAAACATGAGCAGTGCCCATCCAGGCAACAGCCTCAAAGTTCCAGCTGCCCAGGCAGACAGTCCTGACACACAACTTTACTTCTCTTTATCCACTTAACCGTCCTGGCTCTGACAGCTCTCACCAGACAAGCTTCAGACTAGAATTTGGCTTCCAGGACAGGCAGAGAGTAATCACACTAGTGCTCTCGTCTACCCAGCAGGACAAGGGTCTCAGAGTGGGCTAACAAACTGACGTCCTGGTCTCCTACACGTCTACCTCCTCATGAGTTGCTTAGTATGAGTCTGTCCCTAAGATCTGGTTTCTAAGCCCACGTGCTGTGAGCCTGAGCCTTGTTCTTGGGAAATTCACCCTTGTTTCTTGGGAAATTCGCCTGTCATGCTGGGTGGCCCCTTGGGAATAGCATGGCAGCCTTCCCCAAGCAATACATGCCCTACTCTGATGCTCAGGTGCCCAGGCAAATGTGAGCCTTCTATTCCTAGGTGTCTCTCCATATGGGCAGGATGAGCTCCTCAGCGTCAACTTGGTATTCTTCCACAGCATCATGCTGCATACCACCACTGTATGCTCCACATTTCTAGAGGTGCAAAATGAGTATCTGTAGACCCATCAAGACTCCAGAAGAATTGAGATTTTACATGGAGAAGCAAAAAGATTTTCAGGTGACAGATGAAGGGGCTTGGAAAGATGTTTTAAGTCAATATTAGATGGTACATGCAGTCTCAGTCTGCAAATATGAAATAGACCACTCTCCCAAGAACATTTCTTCTTGTCCCTTTTGAAGAGGATTATTGAGCCGAAGGGACCAGGATTGTGACTCAGCATGGCACTTGTAGCCCTTGTCTAACTCCTCTCCAGGAAGCACAAAATGACAGAAATGAGAATAAAAATTACATGGTGTAAACAAATGACATAGGTAGTTGAAACTGTCAAATTCCATGTTTGAAAAAATATAACAATGTAGATCATGGGGAAAATGTTAAAAATAAAAAAGGATTTAGGAGTATTACCAGGAGAGGACGGACATGAGGAAGATGGGCATGCTACAGGGGAATTTGGGAGGAATCCTAATGCCTGAACAAATCCATCTGGGTCCTCCAAGAATTAAGAGTCCTCAGAGGTACAAATAAAGGGCCTGGCCCATCAGAGCTCTCTCTACACAATGGCTAAGTGCACAGGGGAGAAAAATATGTAAATAAATAGTACACAAGACAGCAAATATACTCCAGACATATGAAAAGCTAACATTTATAGAAGATTCAGTAATCACGTCTTCAAAAACGAATTGTCAGTCAACAAATTGCTTCATCTAATTTGTTCTTAATTATTTTGTAAAAAATGTTGACACTGATTATCTGTTAAATTCCAGGTACTGCGCTAGATATTGATCATTATCCCATTAATGCCTCACCACAACCCTAAAAGACAGAGAATTGGTATCTACATTTTACAGATGGGAAACCTGAGGCTCAAGAGGTGAAGTTGTCCAAAGCCACACAACTGAGTAACTGAAATTTTAAGTCTACTCTTTTCCACTATAGCATGTAGCCTGATGAATTAAATACCAATACATAGGCTAATTGTTTTAAGTCTGTAGTGGTTCTGAATAATTTAACAAGGTGGTGTTGGAAGGTTTATAATCTACCAAGGTGCAGCTGGGAGGTATAGCATGCTGGCACTCCTTTGACCCAAACGCTTGCAGAGCTGTCTTTTTTCCCCACTTTTCCATCCATGCAGAAATGTCCTTCCTGGTTCTTAACCAGCTAGCAAACACCTTAGTAAGAACCATCAGAAACTATACCTTCCCTTTGAAGGCCTGACAGGTCCCCTGGCTCACAGTCAACACTCCAATTGCAATAAGCCCTTACCATGCAATGCCCAACTAGCTCAAGAGTCTCTAAGGGCAAGGATCATATTGTGTACTTCTCTGATTCCTTCCTCAACTCTGAACAAAGTACATTCTATAACGAGGTATGAGATAACAATCCCCCTTCACTGCCTTCTCCCCCTGCATGCTGCATTTTAAAAGGTGCCAAGATTCCTTGGGCATAGGCAGAGCACAGCGTCAAGAGCCAGTCAAGGACAAGACACTGAGCATGCTCACCTGTGCAACACATTTTTAATGTAGCGCTACCTGTTTCATTACACCCTCATCATCTTCCCTGGACTCCTTGAGGCCTGAAATTTGCTCCTTCCCTCAGCTTCAGCAGGCAGCTTCCTCTCCAACTCAGGTGAGAAGATGGAGCCCAGGTGATGTAGATTCTAATCTTCAAATAGATTTTTTTTTTTACCTCAAAATATATTTTAAAAAAATACATTTTCCTCTTGAGACCTTACCTTACTTGATCAAAGACCAAAGTCAGAACCTTGAGAGACACACAGCTTTAGGGATGAGGAGAGGGAAGTAGAGTGTGTGGTGAAGATGTGGGTGCTAGAGTCAGGGTTTCTGGGTTCGATTCTTGGCCACGCCATTTATTACCTATTTTACTTACTGCAAGTTATTCTTTTTGAACCTCAGTTTCCTCACTTGTAAAATGGGGATAATAACAATTTATACCTCACAGAGTTGTGAGAATGAATACTTATAAAGTGCTTACGACAGTGCCTGGCACAAAGTAGGTTCTTGGTACAAGTTAGCTGCCATCATTACCTCTATCATATCAACGACTTCCCCTCACTCTTCATTCTACCCCTTAGGCCCTAGCGTTTAACACCATTGCCTCTGCTCATCTGCTTTTGAACTCTCTCTTTGGTTTCCATGACACTTAAGCTTCTTGCTACCTCTCTTAACTTCAAACCCTCTTTCCTCTCCTGTTCCCTAAGGTGGGGTATTGGTTTCTTAGGGCTGCTGTAACAAATTACCACAACTCTGATAGCTTGAAACAACTGAAATTTATCTCACAGTTCTGGAGGCCAGAAGTCTGAAATCAAGATGTTGGAAGAGCTGTCCTTCCCCTAGAAGCTCTGGGGGTAAAATCTGTTCCCTGCCTCTTTCAGCATCTCAGAGGTCCCAGCATTCCTTGGCGTTCTTTGCCTTGGGACCACATCACTCCAATCCCTGTTTCCAGTCTTATCACCTCCTTCTCTGTGTTTGTGTCTATCTCCCTCTCTCTTATGAGGACATTTGGGATGGCATTTAGGGCCCACCTGGATAATAAAGGATAACCTCCTCATCTCAAGACCCTAACTTAATCATGTCTCCAAACTCTTTTTTCAAATAGGTCACATTCACAGGCTCTGGAGATTAGCACATGGACTTTTCCCAAGATTTTGACTTTGGTCTTCTCTTTCTGTACTTCTCCCCAAGTAACCCTCAGCACGCCACATCTCCAGCTATCATCTTTGTGTGGTCAGCTCCGAAAGTCATTCCCACTTTGTTCTTGCCTCCTAAATTTCAAGCCCTTGAAATTTTTGCACTTGGTCTGAGTTTTCTCCTGAGAAATTCAATGAGTCCACAGAAACACAATAAGTGTTTAATAGTCTCATAACAGAAAACAATGCTCAGATTTTTTAAGCTCCTCATATATTTTCTTGATTTCTCAAAAGTTCTATCTAAAATATAAGTATTTTTCTTAATAAAATAAAATTCTTTGGAGCTCTTTCTTTCTGGCTCACTTCCAAGGTACACTAGTTCTGGCTGTGTCGCATGGTAGAAGTGTGCCTATGTAGAGGGATTTGATTTCAGCTAAATGTCATTCCTGTGATTCAGAAGAGCTCTGTGCCATAGGAACACTTGTAGTTCTGTCAATGTTTTACAACTTGCAGCCATAACATCTACGTGTTGCATCACTCTTCTTGTCATTTCTTAGATAAATTACTTTTCAAATTAACGAAAAACTATGTTTTGAATGTCACCACCATGAGCAAAACATAAGACTCACCTATTCCTACTTAAGAAAAAAAAATCATCTGTGGAAAGGGATATTTATTTCTGGTTTTCACTTTTACTCAGATTTAACTACAAAGTGGAGAACAAATCCAGCGCTTCCCCCGCCCCCACCCCAGAACACTTACAGGAATGGAGATGAAAATTCTGGCTCATCTCAGGCCTCGATTTACTCCCCCAAACTTTCTGGAGCTTTTCTAATAACCTGTCTTATTTGGCTCAAAAAACATTTTACAAAATGTTTATTAAATAGGCTGATACCCTTCTATGTCCTAGGGATAAAAAAGACTCGAACACTCTAGGATTGCACATGGCAAAGGGTGCACCCCACTTGTCATTAGCGTAGACATATTCCCATTAGAGGGGACAGAATTTGTGCTAGCTCAGTGAGGTGAGCTCAGGTAGACTCAGAGCAAACAGAGTCTGCAGAGAAAAGCCTCAGAAATGGCAGGTAACTGGATGTGGGTGCATCCTAGGGAGTAGCCACAAACGTTAAGATGTAAACCACATATGAGTCCTCCAGAGGCCTGAAGCGAGAGCAGTCTTTCATCTCAATAAGCCTGATGAGAGGATTTGCTACAGCCCAACCTTCCTCCATCATATGAGGTCCTTGGATGTGTCATGCCTCCTTCTGTTTGGTCCTCCTGCATCTTGACAGGCTGTTTGATGGATTGGCATCAGCATGTTACACAAATCTGGCAGTATCAACACATCAAACCAGGAAGAACTTCCTGCCAAGTTGCTGTTATTCATAATTTTGGGACAGTTGTCTGTCTAAAGCTACATTAACTTGGCATTCAAGCACTTTGGAAACAGACCAAAATGCTAAGGACTAGATATAACATCACCCAGGCTTAACTTTTGGCTCAGTGTCTATATGAAGAATTTACAGAGTCAGAAAGGATAAGAGCCTATAGGAATGTTTAACCAACATTACTTGAATTCAAATAATGTGCTAGAGATAAATTACGGGGGTTTTCTCCTTCAAATCCACCTCTAGGTTCTTTACAGCCTTTCTGTAGCTTCTTTCTCTCCTGCAGCTGGGGCTGATTTAGAGTCTCCTTTTTTCCCCTGCTACAGGATTCTACTAGAAGGACTTCATTTCAGGAAAGCCCAATGACAGATTAGATTATTGTCCCCAATTCTTCATACCTTCTCTCTGCCATATGACTAATCAGTACTTCTCCATAGAGATGGAAAGTGTATTCCTTGCTCCGCTGATCTTGGACTTGGGCATCATGACTTGCTTCAGCCAAGGGGATGTTAATGGACATGATTTAAGCAGAGATGTGAAATGTGCTTGACTAGTTTTGGCTTGGTCTATGGCACTTCTGCCGTCACCATGACAAGCACATATCCCAAGTAGCCATGGGCCCCAGAATGAGACACACAGAACAGACTCAAACCCGACTTGTAGCCCGGAGCCAGCTCCCAGCCAAGATCAGTCAAACACCAGCTGCCTCGAGGACATCTGAGCAAAAAAGGCAACTGTTTCTGGATGTGACCTACTGAGATTTGGGGTTGTTGCTACCCAGCAGACTTGACAAACACAGCCTCAATAATGGCCTCCATAATGTAGAAATGAAACAGTGCTAGTGGTTACAGTTTGGTCATAAGTGGTGAGTTCACAAATAAAGCATCCTCCTTCTTGCCTGAAATGTTGTTCTTCCGATCCCCAAGCCAACACATTCTTCTACAATCAGCTCATTCATCACCCTTCTGAAGAAATCTCATTATCTCCAACCACCTACACAGCCACTCACCCCTGCTTCCCTAAGTTGACATGTCCCTTCCCTGTACTCTGTTAGCACCTGGTACATAGCTATGTCAAAGCTCCTTCACCTGCATTGTAATTGTCTACTTACCTGTCCCCCAAATGAGGGACTGAGACTGTGTCTCATTTAATGCTGATCATAATGCATGGTTCATAGTAGATACTAATATAAATACTTCTAGAAAAGAACTGAGGGACAGAGGGACAAGTGTGGAACATAGCAGGGGAATGGGACATCAACTGAACTCTTCATTTCTTCTCAAATTCTACAAATTTGTTACATTGATTTTGTCTAGAAAGTGTTTGTTTAGTCACTGGGATGGTAGCCAAGACCTTTGAAGCAGGTAGGCTTGGGGCAAGAAGCATGGGGGTGGGGATCAGGTTAGCAATTTATCCAGAGAGCCTTAAACACCTTAGCTCTTTCCACTTTTTTTCCCACCGCCACCTGCCTGTTGTTAAAAACAGAAAAAATTACCCATCTGAAATTTTTTTCTTCATATAGAGTGATTTAAGACTCTTAAAAAATGATGCTATTCACCGTTGGTGAGGACATGATGAGCTAGGGGCTCTCAGACATTGCTACCTCCCCATTTGCAATCAGGCAATTTGACAAAACTCTAGAAAGTTCACTCCCAAATAAGAATGTTTCCACCTACAGATATTTAATACACTTCAAATCACAACTAAATGTTATTTCTTACTACTTAAAAATAGGATTATATCCTCAGACCCATAATTCCACTCCTAGAACACTATCCTAAGGAAATTAGCAGACATACTAACACTTATGTGCAAAGATGTTCCATTCAGAATTTTTTGTAACGTAAGGAAGCAGTAGAAAGATGGGCTTTTGTGTTGAACAGATATTGGTGCATATTCTGGCTCTACTTGTAGTAGCTGTGAGACTTGGTGAATTATGATTAACTTATAAAGTTAGCCTCAATTTCTTCCTTTGTGAAACAAGAGTTTAAATTAATGCCTCAAAGATTTGTGATAAGGGCTAAAAGAGTATGTGTGTTCACATACATGATGCCTGACGTGATAAGCACTCAATAATAGTACTTGGCATTATAATTATAATACTGACACTATATCTATAATCATTATTAATACTGATATTGGAAACTAGAAAAATACCTGTTAATAGGGGAATAGTTAAATAAATTATGGTCCACTCATGTTAGAATGCTATGCAGCAAACATGTTGGTGAACAGGATTTTAAGACAGGAAAATGCTCAAATTCATTCATTCTTCCATTCACTCATTCAGTCAAAGCTTCTTGACTGCCTTTGTCATCTGAACTCATTTATGAGGATATAGAACTATTGAGTGTTCAAGTTGAAAGGGATGGATTTCCAAGGCTTTCATTTCCCCAACTTGGGCCTCATTTTCATTTGTAAACCAAAAGGTTGGAGATCCTCTCTGTGCTGGTGTTTTGTTGGCCTCCTCTCATCTGAAGTTCATTCTCTACCCTTCACCACCCTGTTCGGTGCACTGGGAAGCTGACTCCCACAGACTGTATCACCAGGTTCCTTCACAGGTGTCCAGTTGGCTTCAGCTAACGGGAGGCACCAGCAGGAGCTGGAGAGTAGGAGGAATGAGAAGTTGAGTTACTTCCGCCCTGCTCCCTCCCTGCTTCAGCACTTCTGAAAGCCCTCTACAAGCCTACTCCTTCGGGAGGCCCCTTCCCATGGCTCCCACTCCAGCCAGGCTCTAATATTACCCTTGTCTCTTTGGGCAGAATGAAAGCTCCCCACTGCTGCTAGACCCTAGGTGCTTACCATCTCTTGTTAACTACCTTAACCTATTCACTCCTTTTGCAGCATAAGTCCCTTTATTAAAATCAGTTTAGTTATTGGAATTCTGTTTCCTACCTGAACCTTGATAGAGTTTTCGAAATCTATCCCTTTCAATTTTAAGTTAATGGTTCTACTTCCTCATAAATCAACAATATCACTGAAAACTTCCTTAGAATTAGTTCTCAAAAACTTCATGTTTGCTATCTTTTACCTTTATTCACCAAGATTTTCTCATTTTGTATCTTTTTTTCCTCAGTACTCTGAAGACCTATCTAAACTCTGGATTTCTCACTTTGCCTCATTCTGTGATATTTAATTTATACCAAATCTCTATATTCTCATTCAGGGAAACACTGAGAGAAAGGCTATGGATTTCTTGTCATCTAAGTTTAAGGGTTTTCCTTGTGTTCTATGGACTTAGGCACAATTACTTCCCCCATCCAAACATGCACAGATGGATATAAAACATCATAAGAGATCATTGTGATAGGTAGTATTTAAGGATGTGCACAAGATGGAAAGTAGGCAATTATAAGTATAGGGTTTAAAATTACTACCTTAGGAAAGAGTTCTTTTTGAGATCTTCAATTGTTTATTGATTCATTCATTTAACAAACATTTGTTAAGACCTTACTCTGTGCCAAGCACTGAGGATACAGAGATTAAAGGACAGAGTCCTTGCACTCATGGAGCTCAATCTGACAGAGGAGGCTTCCCCAGCACTAAAGGAGCAAAGAGAAAGGGCATCTAATGTAACCCAGAGGAGAAAGTGATACTTTCTGGATTAAAAAAAAAAAATTAAGGTCATTTGGTCTCTCCTTCAGAAGCCAGTGAGGTATCTCTGGTTTTTCTGAAACAAATTTAACTATCTGGCATTTTTCGTAAGAGTGTAGCATGATCAAATGTTATCACACTCCAGGCACATACAACTAGGAGTAGGCAACAAAAATAGCTCAAGAGAAACTAGGATTCTATCACATGGTGAAACCCACACATTGTGAAAGAGTGTACACTTCAATCCTAAATTTCAGTGGAACCACTTATTAAATGGTATCACCAAGTGAGCAACTTAAATCACATAAGAACATTATTCCTTAAGATCCTCGGACTCAACTTTGTAACTTACCTGGGCAGTCAATAAAATGTTTCTAGAAATGAAACACAAAATGTCTTATTACCAGTAACATTAAATGATAACCACTAACACGCTAAAAAGGAACAGTGTTTTATATAAGATTTTAGTCATCTAGGCCAGTGAGTAAAATTTAAACTTTTTTTTTTTTTTTTTTTACAGAATAATTTATTTCTACAGACAACTACTGAGGCCTACACCCTGCTAGGCTCCAGTGACAGAAACAAGGATGATGAAGGCAGAATCTGTGTTCTTACAAGGAAAAAAGATATGCAGAAGTAACCAACGAAGAGAGACGTGAAAGCTCCACAAGGGAGGTACCATTCAGACCATGTATGCTCCAACAGGACAAAGGGGTTAGCACACCTTCCCTGTGAAGGACCAGAAAGTATTTTTGGCTTTGCAGGCCATATGATCTCTCGTGAAATTACTCCACTCTGCTAGCATAGCCCAGAAGCAGCCATAGACAAGACATAAATGAATGAGTGTGGATGAATTCCAATAAAACTTTACTCACAAAACCAGGCAGTGGGCCGGATTTGGTCCATGGGCTGTAGTTTGCCCACCCCTGACTTGGACAGTTGTGGGGAAGGCTATCAGGGAAGGCTTCACAAGAAGGACAGTATTGACACTGAGCCTGGACAGCTGGGTAAGTTTCTAATAGGCAGAACTGGAGGGAAAGAAGATTCTTGGCAACAAAGACATGACAGTATGAGAGAACAGAGTGAATTCAGGATAGGAAGAATGTCCAGTTTCTGGCATGTTTAAGATGTCTGAGCAGTAACATTGGCTGTTTAGACTAAAAGTAATGGCAAGGACAACTTACTTTTGTATGAAATTTTAAAAGTTTTAGAGAATTTGTGAAGAGCCTTGAACGCTGCACTGAGTATAATCTTTATTGTAAGGCAATGGGGACTCACTGAAGATATGTGAGCCCAGAGTGGGGTACAACACGATCAGAGCAAGGATTTAAGAAGAGTGCTCTGCTTCAACTGGGACAATAGATCAAGGTAACAGTCACAGGAGCCTGGATCAGAGCAGCACCATGAGGGATGCAAATTAAAGAGACAGATTGAAAGTACATTCTGTAGGGGCTGGCCTGGTGGTACAGTGGTTAAGTTCACACATTCCACTTTGGTGGCCAGGGGTTCACCAGTTTGGATCCCGGGTGCAGACGTGGCACTGCTTGTCAAGCCATGCTGTGGTAGGCGACCCACATATAAAATAGAGGAAGATGGGCACAGATGTTAGCTCAGGGCCAGTCTTCCTCAGCAAAAAGAGGACGATTGGCAGCAGATGTTAGCTCAGGGCTAATCTTCCTCAAAAAAAAAAAAGTAAATTCTGTAGAATTTGATAACCTTTTTTGATGTTTAGGGGTGAGAGAGAGGAGAGAATCAAAAGTGACTTTGGATCTGAAGACAGTAACAAATAAAAAACACAGGTGGACTATTTTGATAGGCAAGGTGTTGGGTTTGGCTTTGGGTAGGGTGGGTCTCTGGCCCCCACAGGACATCAAAATAAAATATTCACCCAGGGGCCAGCCTGGTGAGTAGTGGTTAAGGTTGTGTGCTCCACTTCAGCTGCCTGGGGTTAACATCAAGCCATGCTGTGGCAGTGACCCACATACAAAAAAATAGAACAAGACTGCCACAGACGTTAGCTCAGTAACCATCTTCCTCAAGCAAAAACGATGAAGATTGGCAAGAGATGTTAGCTCAGGGCCAGTCTTCTTCACCAAAAAATAAAAACTAACTAAATAATAAATGTTCACCCAGCACTGCCAGAAATAGAGGTGTGGAGTTTGAACATGTTTCTGGCTGGAATTTCTGGAGAAGAGAAAAGCGATCACAGATAAAATCTTGAGGGAACTTCTAGAAGGTGAGTAAGCAAAATCACAGCAACAACAGTTAGCATTTGTTGAGGGTTTACGCTGTGTCAGGCATTGTTCTAAGAGTGATAAACATATTAACTCATTTATTCATCACATCAATCATATGTGGTACATGCACGTTCTTTATCTCCATTTTACAGATGAGAAAATTGAGATACAGAGATAGTTACTTACCAAAGGTCACACTAAGTGGCACTGTCAGCATTTGAACCAAGGCCACCTGGCTAGCTGACACAGCAATACTGTTCTCAGCAGAAAAAAGGGATCAAGGGGACTGCATGCTAACGGAAGGTTGAAGAAGTTGAGAACTGAGAAGAGAAATGTTTAAAGTGGACTGAGACAGAAACGGATGCCAAAACACAAGACACTGAAGAGTGAGAAGATGGTCAGTGAAGACAGAAGTGCAGACAATACACTGAATTCAGGTCTGTGGTCGACAGAATAATGGCTCCCCTAAAATGTACACATCCTTATCCCTGGAACCCATGAATATGTTACATACATGGCAAAAGGGACTTTGCAGATGTGACTATGGACTTAGATACGGGGAGATCATCCTGGATTATCCGGGGGACCCAATCTAATCACGTGAGTCCTTAAAAGAAGAGAACCTTTTGTGGCTGGGGTCAGAGAGAAACGCGATGTTGCTGGCTCATGGAAGGGGCCATGAGGTAAGGAATGTGGCAGCTCTAGAAGCTGGAAAAGACCAGGAAACAGATGGTCCCCTAGAGCCTTCAGAAGTAACACAGCTCTGCTAACAATTTGATTTTAGCCAAGTGAGAACTGTGTCAGACTTTTAACTTGCAGAACTTTAAGATAATAAATTCGCATCATTCTAAGCCACTGAGTAAGTGGTAATTTGCTACCAGAGCAATAGAACACTAATTCAAGTCCCCATCTCTCTTCAATCTGATAAATATTCTTTTTTTTTTTTTTTTTTTTTTTTATTTTTTTTTAAAGATTTTATTTTTTCCCTTTTTCTCCCCAGAGCCCCCCGGTACATAGTTGTATATTCTTTGTTGTGAGTCCTTCTAGTTGTGGCATGTGGGACGCTGCCTCAGCGTGGTCTGTTGAGCAGTGCCATGTCCGCACCCAGGATTCGAACCAACGAAACACTGGGCCGCCTGCAGCAGAGCGTGCGAACTTAACCACTCGGCCACGGGGCCAGCCCCCTGATAAATATTCTTAATAATGATTCCAAGACCCTGGTCCATAGTCCTGTCCAGGCCACAACAACCGACGACGTGCCTTCCCCAGAGTCAGCACAGCCTCCCAGATGTCCAAGGCAGCGTACTGAGGGGCCAGTGAAGGAGAGAGATGCTGAAGCTGCCCTAACTGAATTTCCTTAATCAATATTTAATTTAACTGACCACAAAACAAAGGTTAATTCAAAGAAGTCTAAAAATTTATCAAATCTGTCTCCAGAGTATAACCCACTATTTACTGATTCCACCTCTATGCTAATAATAGTGCATTTAGAATTTTAGCCGTACAACGTGCTTCTATAGACACTTGGTTTAACAAGTGTTTGAAAAACAAGAACAAAATGACATTAAATTACGTGGACTTTAAAATGTAACTTTTAAATTGAGTACAATTACAATGAGTATTTCAAAGGAACAAGGAAGGTTATTTACATGATTTGAGTTATAAAGTTGACCTTGACTAATTTCAGTGCTAATTTAATTAAATTTATGATTCAGTTAATAATTAAAAATCCCTCTGGCAGACAACTGGTTTTTTCTTTTTAAGACCCATTTGAAACGTTTGAAATTATTAAAAAAAATCCATTTTCCTTAAATAAACATACGTAAAATAATTTACCCTCTACTTTGCAAAAATATTTAGCAAAAGGATTTGACATAGCTCAAAGCAAGGCATATATTCACACATTTTTAGTCTATATGATCTTTTAAAACTTTTGTCACCACCTAAGTTACATAGTTGGTGTGTTACATACATTGTTATGTATGTATGTAATTACATGTGTGTATGTACGTAATTACACGTGTGTGTACATATGGAATTGCATACATACATGACGTACATTGGAAACTTGTCTTTCAAGTCATATTTCAATATATTAATGAATCAAATAGCTGGAATCAGGTATGCACCACATTCATAGCAACGTTAAATATTGTAAGCCTTAGCTAACCACAGTTTTCAATACCTCGTTCAGTTAATGTGGAACAATGGCAAGATCAGGTCCCCTAAAATTAAGGAGGTAAAGAGAAAATAAACACAGCATTAATATTGTTTTTAAATACATGCCTCTGAGTGGCTACTGATCTCAAAATTCACTAACATGAAATACCTGCTGCGGTGGGCAATCTTTCCCTTAGATTAGGTTCCAGCAAACGATTGCTCATGGGCCAAATCTGACCCATCACCTGTTTTTGAAAACAAAGTTTTATTGGAACACAGCCACACTCATTTGTTTATGTATCATCTATGGCTGCTTTTGCATATAAGGACAGAGTTGAGTAGTTGTGACAAAGAGGATATGGCCCTCAAAGCTGAAAATATTTCCTGTCTGGCCTTTTACAGAAGTTTGCCTACCCTTGTCTTAGATTGATATCACTAAGATAATTAGGATGACATGGCTCAGGTATTGCAAACTACTGAAGCAAAGTCTCAAATATTTTACAGACTATATCATTATATCATTATATAATATATATCATTAATATATATATTATATAAAATATGTTTGAAATTTCAAACATTAATGGCTTGAAATTTCACAGACTTTTGCACTTACTTCCTCTCATTTTATTTTGAAAGGCAGGGAAAAATACTTGTATAGCTGCTTGGCATTTTCACAAACTAATGTGGTAGTTTAGGGGGATGTTTTGGGGGGCAATCAGTAACAATAGGGAAGAGCATAAACAGAGCTCCAACAGACCACAAAAAGGCTCACATGGTCTAGTGAGTAAATAAAATAATAATAACATAGTATATCTTATAATTCAATAGTTTTCTTATGTTGTTCATGGAGTCTGAAATGAACTGGGTGTAGCAGTAATAATAGTTCACATTGAGGCATCGTGGTTACGATGGATCATGGAATCTGGATCCAGACTTCCTGGGTTCAAATCCTGCCTCTGCTACTGTCAACTGTGTGTTCTTCATTAAACTCTAGAGGCCTCAGTTTCCTTATCCATAAAATGGGAATAAGAATAGTATTTACCTCATACAATACAGCAGTTCTGGGATCATACCAAGTTCTACAAGAAATATTGACTATTTACTATGATATATTAGTTATCATTGAGAACTAGATTCATGGTTAAAAGTGCAGGCTCTATAATCCACCTATCTAGGTCGGCATGCATTCTGGTTCCACTCATTTTTGGCTGTGGGAGTTTGGACAACTTTCCCTAACTATGGTGATAATAGTAATATCTACTCCATAGGGCTGTTTTGAGGATTATACAAGTTAATGCATATAGCAGTGCCCAGCAGAGAGTATACACTCAATAAACGTTAACTATTTTATTATTTTCAGTATTAGTATTATTATCATTATTAATATTTCCACTATTGCACATCAGGCCTAGTTATAGATGCTCTACAGTATGAGGGCAATATCATTATCAACACTACTTTAAAGATAAGAGACCTTAGGTATAGAGAGGTTAAATAACTGGTTTCATTCATTGAGTGATGGAACTAGAAACTGAGCCTTTCTAAAAACAGCATTAGGAGACCTTTGGTCCTTCATCATAATAGAGGCAAATTTCTTCAAGACAGGCTGATTAAGAAACAGGGTTGTGGAGGGAGGGACTAAGATGACGACACTGGAAGCTTCTGAAATTCCTTCCTCCCACAGATGCACTGAATGTACAGCTACACAAGGAGAAATTCCCTCTGAGAGAAATACAGAAACTAGCTGAGTGAATCCTACACATTGGGCCAATGAAAAAATACCCACATGGAAATAGGTAGGAAAGTCTGAGACCACACTCATGCCATAAATCCCATCCTTGACACAGTGCCATACAATCAGGAGGGAACCGCCAACCACCAGCTACTCCCTAGGAGCAAAGGGTTTGGACCACACATCTAGAAACCCGGCTTTTAAGGCTCTCACCCAAGGGACAGGCCCCCAAAACACCTAGCTCTGAAGGCAACAGGGTTTATGACCATGAGACCCACAGGACTATGCAAACAAACAGTTCTTGATAGATATGCGAACACTTCCTGTGGCTATTCCTCCCTAGGGCTCAGTGCAGAGTTGAACAGGCAAAAATACTCATCTGCCAGTCTTTCCCTGGAAGAGTATTGACCACATGCTTTATGAGTTGTTGCCCAAGGGTCTGACTTTTAACTAGAATGCATCTAATACTGATTGCAATCCTCTCTGCAGCCTAAAAGAGTTGGTGGGCACTTTCCCTGCCTTTTCCCTCCAGCTTACTCCAACAATAAAACCCAGTTGCCAATATCTCACTGGAAGGAGCTTGTCCACGTACCTAGCATGGCAACTTTTATGGTCGCTATCTGAGGAATGGGCCCGATATCTCCTAGCTCTGAGAGCCAATGAGGCATGCATTCATAAGTCACACAGAATTATAGCAAATAAAAACGGATGCAGAAACATCTCCCCTCCCACGGCTATATATCCAGGATCAGCATAGGAGCAGGCAAAAATGCTCATCTCCCAGTTTCCCCCTGGAAGGGGCTTAACTATATACTTTCCAGCTGCTGCCTGAGGGTCTGGCTTCTAATCAGCCTGCATGTAGGTGCTGACTGTAGTCCTCCCCTTCGAGACATTGACAGGTCTTGGCACAACCTAAACTACTGGGAGCCACTAATAACAAAGATGGTGGCTTGGACAACCACAAAGATTTTAGAGACAAGAAGCTTGGACTGGACTGATTGACGAGGTTCATTGCCTACATGAGGCCAGTCTGTATCTAATGCACAGACCAACACAGAGAACGAAGGAAAATTAAGAAACAAGGGAATATGTTCCAAAAAAAGAGAACAAGATAAATCTCCAGATAATGATCTTAATGAAATGGAAATAGATTTATGTGATAGAGAGTACAAAGTAATGGTAATAAAGATGTTCACTAAGGTCAAGAGAATAATGCATGAATAAAGTGATAATTTCAACAAAGAGATAGAAAATATTAAAAAGTACCAAACAGATATCAAAGAACTGAAGAAGACCATAACTGAACTGAGCAATTCAATAGAAGGTTTCTGCAGCAGACTAGATCAGGAGAAGAAAGGATCAGCAAAATTGAAGGCAATGGAATTCCTCCAATCAGAAAAGCAAGAGGAAGAAAGAATGGAAAAGAGTGAAGATAGCTTAAGGGACCTATGGGACACCATCAAGAGGATCAATACACACATTATATGGATCTGAGAAGGAGAATAGAGAGAAACAGGCAGCAACTTTATTCAACAAAATAATGGCTGAAAATTTCCCTAACCTGGGATAAGAAACAGGCATCCAGATCCAAGAAGACCAAAAAGTACCAAATAAGACGAATTCAAAGACCTACACCAAGACACATTATAATTAAATTGTCAAAAGTTAAAGACAAAGTGAAAATCTTAAAAGCAGCAAAAGAAAAGCAACTTGTTATGTACAAGGGAACCCCCACAAGACTCTCAGCAGATTTTTCAGCAGAAACTTTGAAGGGCAGAAGGGAATGGGATGATATATTCAAGGGGCTGAAAGAAAAATCTGCCAACCAAGAATACTCTACCTGACAAAGTTGTCCACCAGAATTAAAAGAGAGAGGAAGAATTTTCCAGATAAAAGTTGAAGAAGTTCATTACCACTAGATGGGCCCTACATGAAAAGTTAAAGGGAGTTCTTCAAGTCAAAATGAAATGGCTAATTAGTAACATGAAAACATATGAAAATATAAAACTCACTGGTAAAGTTATATATACATATATATATACACATATATATATAGTTAAATGCAGAATATTCTAATGTTGTAATTAGAGTTGCAGTGGATAAATCGCTTATAACTAATACAAAGGTTAAAAGACACAAGCATTAAAATATTAAAATAACTATAACAATAATTTGTTAATAAATATACAATATAAAAAGATGTAAATTGTGGCATCAAAAACATAAAACGTGGAGGGAGAGTGTAAAACTGTAGACCTTTTCATATGTTCAAAATAGACTGACTTAAAATAGAATGTTATAAGACTGCTATAACTATAACTTTTATGTAAGCCTCCTGGTAACCACAAAGCAAAAACCTATAGTAGATACACAAAAGATAAAGGAATCGGAGCATATCACTACAGAAAATCACCAAATCACAATGGAAGACAGCAGGAAAGGAAAAAGGAAAATAGGCAGAAAACAATTAATAAAATGGCAATAGTAAGTCCATATCTATCAATAATTACTTTAAATGAAAATGGGCTAACTTCTCTAATCAAAAGACACAGAGTGGCTGAATGGATTAAAAAAACAAGACTCAACTATATGCTGCCTACAGGAGATCCACTCCAACTTTAAGATACACACAGATTGAAAGTGGATGGCTGGAAAAATTTATTCCATGCAAAATAGAAACCAAAAGAAAGCAGGGGTAGCTATATTTACACCAGACAAAATAGACTTTAAACCAAAAACCGTAACACGAGACAAAGAAGCTCATTATATAATGATAAAGGGGTCAATTCATCAAGAGGATATGACAGTTATAAATATTTATGCACCCAATATTGGAGCATCTAAATATGTAACAAATATTAACACATCTGAAAGGAGAAATATTCAAGAATACAATAATAGTAAGGACTTCAATACCTTACTTTCAGTAGTGGACAGATCATCCAGATAGAAAATCAATAAGGAAACATTGGATTTAAAGTATATAATTGACCAGATGGACTTAGACATAAATAAAACATTCTATCCAGCAGCAGCAGAATACACATTCTTCTCAAGTGCACACGGAACATTCTCCAGAATAGATCATATGTTAGGCCACAAAACAGGTTCTAGTAAATTTAAGAATACTGAAATCATGTCAAGCATCTTTTCTGAACACAATTGTATAAAACTAGAAATGAATTACAAAAAGAAAAATGGAATACCCACAAATATGGAGATTAAACACCATGCTTCTGAACAACCAATGGGTCAGGGAAGAAATCAACAGGGAAATGAAAAAATATCGAGACAAATGAAAAAGGAAACACAACTTACTAAAACGTGGGAGGTGCAACAAAAGCTGCAAAAGAGGAAAGCTTCCCAAAAGAGGGAAGCTTACAGCAATAAATACCTATATTAAGAAAAAATAGTGATCTCAAACAAACAACCCAGCTTTACATCTCAAGGAACTAGAAAAAGAAGAAACCAAGCCCAATGTTGGCAGGAGGAAGAAATAACAAAGATCAGAGCGGAAATAAATGAAACAGAGACGAGAAAGACAACAGAAAAATCAAGATCAAAGATCAAAACCAGAAACTAAGATCTGGTTTTTGAAAATAATAAACAAAACTGACAAACCTTTAACCAGATGAAAGGAAAAAAGAAAGACGACTAAATAAAATCAGAAATGAAAGAGGAGACATTAAAACTGATACCACAAAAATACTAAGGAACATAAGAAACTACCATGAACAGTTGTACAACAAAAAATTAGATAACCTAGAAGAAATGGATAAATTCCTAGAAACATATAACCTGTCAAGCATAAATCATGAATAAATAGAAAATCTGAATATGCCAATTACTAGTAAAGAGATAAAATCAATAATCAAAAACCTCCCAACAAATGAAAGTCCAGGACCCATCACTTCCCTCGTGAGTTTTCCAAACATTTAAAGAATTAATGCCAATCATTCTCAAACTCTTCCAAAAAAAGTGAAGAGGAGGGAACACTTCCAAACTCATTTTATGAGGTCAGCATTACCCTGATACAGAAGCCACACAAGGACAGTAGAAGAAAGGAAAATTACAAGACAATATCCCTGATGAATACAGAAGCAAAGATCTTCAACAAAATTTAGCAAATCAAATTCAATAGTACATTAAAAGGATCATACACCATGATCAAGTGGGATTTATTCCTGGGATGAAAGGATGGTTCAACATATGCAAATCAATGTGTGTGATACACTACATTAACAAAATGAAGGATAAAACTCATATGATCACCTCAGTTGCAGAAAAAGCACTTGACAAAATTAAACATCTTTTCATAGTAAAAACTCTCAACAAACCGGGTATAGAACGAACATACCTCAACATAATAAAGGCCATAGATGCCAAGCCCACAGCTAACATCATACTCAATGGTAAAAAGCTGAGAACTTTTCCTCTAAGATCAGGAACAAGACAAGGATGCCTACTCTCACCACATTTATTCAACACAGTATTGGAAGTTCTGGTCAGAGCAATTCGGCAAGAAAAAAAACAAAAGTCACCCAAATTGCAAAGGGAGAAGTAAAACTGTCACTATTTGCAGATGATATGATACTAAGTGTAAAAAAAATCCTTAAAACTTCACCAAACTGTTAGAATAAGTAAATTCAGTAACATTGCAGGATACAAAAATCAATTTCCAAAACTCAGTTGTATTTCTATACACTAAGAACAAACTAGCAGAAAGAGAAATTAAGAAAGCAATCCCACTTACAATAGCATCAAAGAGAATAAAATATTCAGGAATAAATTTAACCAAGGAGGTGAAAGATCTGGACACTGAAAACCATAAAACACTGATGAAAGAAATTGAAGAAGACACAAATAAGTGGAAAGATATTCTGTATTCATGGACTGGATGCTAAAATATCCGTAATACCCAGAGCAATCTACAGATTCAATGCATTCCCTATCAAAACTCCAGTGGAATTTTTCACTGACATAGAAAAAACAATCCTAAAATTTGTATGGAACCACAATAGACCCCAAATAGAAAAAGCAATCTTGTGAAAGAACAAAGCTGGAGGTATCATGCTTCCTGATTTAAAACTATATTACAAAGCTATAGTTAGCAATACAGTAGAGTATGGGCATAAAAACTGACACAAAGATCAATGGAACAGAATAGAGAGCCTAGAAACAAAACCATCATGTACAGCTAATTAATTTTTGACAAAGGAGTCAAGAATATACAGTGGGGAAAGGACAGTTTCTTCAATAAATGGTACTGGGAAAACTGGACATCCACACTCAAAAAAATGAAACTGGACCTCTATCTTACACCATCCATAAGAATCAACTCAAAATGGATTAAAGACTTGAATATAAGACCTGAAACTGGAAAACTCCTAGAAAAAACATAGGGGTAACCTCCTTGCCATCAGTCTTGGCAATGATTTTTTTAATTTGATGACAAAAGCAAAGGCAACAAAAGAATAATAAACAAGTGGGAGTACATCAAACTCTAAAGCTTCTGCACAGCAAAGGAAACCATCAACAAAGTGAAAAGGCAACATACGGAATGGGAGAAAACATTTGCAAACCATGCATCTGATAAAGGGTTAATATCTAGACTCTATAAGGAACTCATACAACTCAACAGCAAAAAAACAAATAATCCAATTTAAAAATGGGCAAAGGACCTGAACAGACATTTTTCCCAAGATGGCAGACAAATGGCCAACACGTAAATGAAAAGATCCTCAACATCATTAATCATCAGGGAAAGGCAAATAAAAACTACCATGAGATATAACCTCACACCAGTTAGGATATATAGCATCAAAAAGTCAAGAGATAACAAATGCTGGCAAGGATGTGGAAAAAAGGGAATCCTTGTCCACTGTTGGTGGGAATGTAAATTGGGACAGCCACTATGGAAAATATATGGAGGTTCCTCAAGAAACTAAAAACAGAACTGCTATATGATCCAGCAATTCCACTTCTGGGTTTGTATCCAAAGTAAACAAAATCATTATCTCAGATATCTGCACCATCATTTTCACTGCACCATTATTTACAATAGCCAAGATGTGAAAACGACCTAAATGTCTATCAATGGATGAATGCATCAAGAAAATTTAGCACATATACATATATATATACACACATACATATATATACAAATATATATATACACATAAATATACAGTGAAATATTATTCAGCCATAAAAAAGGAAATCCTGCCATTTCCTCCTATACATAGGTGAACCTGGAGGGCATCATGTGACATGAAATAAGCCAGAGAAAGATAAATACCATATGATCTCACTTATATGCTTAATATAAAAAAAAAAACTCAAACAGATTGATGGTTACTAGGGGCTGTGGGGGGTTGGTGGAGGGATAGATTAAAGCTGGGAAAAGGTACAAATTTTCAGTTGCAAGAAGAATAAGTTCTGAGGATCTAATGTATAACATAGTGGCTACAGTTAATAATACTGTATTGTATAACTGAAATTTGTTAAGAGTAGAACTTAAACATTCTCACCAAAATAAAAAGTAAATACATGAGGTGATGAGTGTGTTAATTAACTTGACCGTGGGAATCCTTTCACAATGTATAGTAAATAATCACATTGTACATTTTAAATATATCACGATTTATTTGTTAATTATAACTCAATAAAGCTGAAAAAAAAGGGTTCAACCCTTTAATATACAACAAGGGTTGTATATTAAATAACAGTTGCCATGACAACTGCTTTTCTCCCTTTTAGACAATTGTGTTGGATTATAAAACTCCACAAGCACATGTTAGAGTTGACAGGAAGCTTACAGATAATCTATTCCAACAACCTTATATTCCAGATGAGGAATCTGAGGTCTAGAACAGTTCATTGCTTAGCCCAAGACTGCACAATTTTGGCATCAGAGTAAAAACTAAAATCAGGGGCGGCCAGGTTGGGTAGTGGTTAAGTTTGCATGCTCCACTTCAGTGGCCTGGGGTTCGCTGGTTCAGACCTACACACTGCTCATCAAGCCATGCTGTGGCAGCATTCCACATACAAAATAGAGGAAGATTGGCACAGATGTTAGCTCAGCGACAATCTTCCTCACCAAAAAAAAAAAAAAACAGACTTACAAAAGACTGCTAAGGCTTAATGATAGAAACCTAAATGGGAATCATTTTACATTGTAATCTACTTGTTATTAAATAGTAGAGAATTTGATAAGCAGAGTTGATCAATGCTTGGAGTATATTCTGCAAATAAACTCTGATGAAAAGGCACACAAGTCCACAAAATCTCACCCCTTCTAAGACTGTGCTGGGTGGATATGTGCACTGGTATAGAGATGTGAAGAGGGGAATTTCAGAGCAGATGGTCACACGGATAAATTTCTTCATGGCTTAGACAAGCTCGATACTCTTGCAGTACAAAGGCTTGGTTTTAAGTTGCACTAAACATACCAACGTGTCTTATTGAGGTCTTGCATATGGGCAATGGTGGTAAGGATCCATTGGCAGTGACATTAACTTGCTCACCTCACAGAAAAATCATTAGGAAGAAACATAGTCAAGGCATTAAAAAAAAATTTTGAAGCCTGGAAGCAGTGATCCACATTGCTCTTTGGTTGGGAATGAGAATGAAGTTCTGATGTATGTGACTTTTTATTTTATAAGTTAACTTCAGACTTATGATATTGCAATATATTTTCCACATCGCAACACAGCACAGATACTAAGAACAGACTCTGGAGCCAGATCCTCTGAGTGGAAGCCTAGACTAGCTCTATGTCCTGACATGAGGCACCTCTATGCTTCAGTTTCCTCATCTGTGAAATGGGGATAAAGACCTCATGAGAGTTATTGTGAAGATTGGATGAGTCATGAGCTTCGAATGGTACTTGTCTTTAGCAACCACTCAATAAATATTAGCCACTGCTATTACCGTTACTACTGAGAGAATTTCAGCCTTCCAGAAAACCACTCACACCATTCAATTTTTCCTATTTTGTGATGTTCTTCAGGATCTGACTTCTAAGAACCTCCTAGAATCATCTCCTATTTCTCAGCTCTCTGTCCATACCCTCTTCCCCGTTACCCACTTCTGCCTCCAGCCATCCTAAAATACCCCCCACAGTGTATGTTGTACTATGTCATAACTCTATAAACATGTGTGCACCATCCTGTCTACCTCAAATCTCTCTTTGACCCGTCAATACTGTCCACTATGACAAGCCCTACTCTTCTTTCTAGAGGTAGCTCAACCATCACCATTCTGGAGTGTCTTTCCCAACTCCCAAGCAGATGCAGGTTCTCCTCCCTCTGTATGTCAGTGAAACTCCACATACTTCTATTATAACCATTATCCTATTATTTTATAATCACCTATATATTTAACACTGTCCCCTCTGGCCTGTGTCCTTTCATTGACGTATCCCAAGTTTCTGGCACTTAAAAGGCATTCAATAAATGTTTGTAGAAAGATAAAAGACAAAGAGGGAGGGGAGGAGTCAATGGACAATTATTGAATGCATACTATATCCCTACTATTTTGCCTGATGCTGGAAATACAAGAAAAACAGGAAATGGTCCCTGCCTTCATTTTCCCCGCAACTTTATTGAGAAATAACTGAGAAATATAATTGTATATAAAGTTTACAACATAATGATTTTATATACATATACATTACGGATGATTACCAAGAGTAAGACAACTAATCATGTCACATATTTTTTTGTGTGTGGTGAGAACACTTACGATCTACTTTCAGCAACTTCCAAGTGTACAAAGAATGTCTACATAAATATTTTTCCCCAAAGAATAGAATACTTAGCTTTTAATACATCAAATATTTATTAAGCATTTACAATGTGCCTAGCACCATGCTAGATGCTGAAACAGAGACAAAAGCACAAGGTCTGCTCTCAGCCCCGAGGGCCTCCCAATCTCACAAGTAGGCCACAGTTAGATTCACAAGCTCTGATCCAATCGCTGATCCCCAGATGAAACCGAGGCCTCCAGTTGTGCAAAGTTAACCACTCTATTAGTGCAGGTTGAGACTAATCCACAGGTTCCCAAACTTCTTAATTTCTTGCTCATTTATCTACATGATTTCCACTTGCAGAGGAATTATATAGAATAAAAAGCTAAATTGAGTGTATAATACATCTAATATTCACAAGAATATGTTTCAACAGCTTGCTTCACTGTCAGAAACCTTAATGGAACTAGAAATTTTAGATAAGAGATTTATGGTCCTAGACTCAAACACATCAATACCAAGCAAGACCTTTTCCCGCTGTGGATCCATTCCTTCATTTATTTAACAAACTTTCCTGCAGTAGGCACTCCAATACATGGAAGAAGGACAAACTACTTCCCCCCTCCAGGAGTACAAAATCCAGCCTCTTTTGTGTTACAAAACCAGCACCTTCCCAGGGGTTGGTTTCTTGAGACACAGTAATTCAAGTACCATAGACAGACCTTTTGAAGGTCTGAGGCTCAGAAATAAACATTGACTGGTGAATCAGAGCATGCAGCATGGAGAAGGTAAAATTTAAGATCTATCAACGGTTGATTCGTTTCATTTAAAGAATTCTCGTTGCTTTTTGAAAGCAAATAAACCAGGAAAAGCTGATGCTCCTTTCACTAAAAAGTAAAACAGAATAAAGTAAATGCCAGCTAGGGAACAGCACTCCTCAGGGAGACTATTCCAGCATTGCCAATAGACAATCATGCTAACTTGTGTTCAATCCTATTTATTTTTTATACGTGGAGGGAGAGTCAATTCAGTAAGACTCCTGTCTTGGCTTTAAGTTGTTGATTCTGATTTGGCTGGGTGAGAACCTACTTTTAAATGGTAACACCACTGGGTATTTAAACATAAGTGGGACCCTCACTTAGTATCCGATCAGGACATGGAACAAACTTCCCATTGGGTGTTGATTTTCTCACCAAGAAGTGTCATCAGGTACTTGAAGACAAATTGCATTGAGAAGGCAAAGAGAATTAACACCTATTGCACGCCCAACTTGTGTCAGACACAACATTGTGCATAAATTATCTCACTGAATTCACTAGACATAATTCCTTGGGGACACGACTGAGTCAGATTGACCATTATCTCCTCAGCATCTTCCACGCTGATTAGCACACTATAGGTGTTCAGTAAATGTCAAATGGTTTCTCACAGTGCTGCAAGTCACATGGCCAGTAGGCAGGAGAGGTGGTACTCAAACTCTGCATTATTTTTCCCACCCCAGCAGCATATCTTTAATGGACAATATTGCTTTTTGAACCTGAAGGCTAGTGAGTAATTTGTATCTCAATTTTATTTACTCACTCACCTGCTCACCACTGTTGGGAGGAAGAGAATATCACTGAATCTACGCTGATTAGTGCCTGATATTAAGAACAGCTCTGAAATACAACTTAGCGCTCAAGGGCTTAGAGTCTCAGGTCAGAGATTATGTCCAAATTCTGCCTATGACTAGCAAGTTTTTTCATTACTTCTCTGAACCCTAGTTTCTTTGTCTGTAAAACAAGGACAATAATAGAACCAATTCTGTCTAAACCAAACTATCTTTCTACTCTATACGTGCATCCAAGCAGTCAAAAGATACTGGGAAAAAAAAATCACTCAACCATTTTGACTGTAAATGGACGTTCACAAAATCTCAAATGGGAACTCAGTGGAGGATTGCCCAACAATCCTATCTTTTTCTAGTAAATTAAACTTTCAGGTCTGAAGTAGTTCACGAAGGTCATGACAACTTCTCCCACCACCCCAGCTGCTGACCTAATTTGATATTAAGAAAAAAGGAGGCGCCCAGCCTAGAACCAACTCCATATCACCAACCTATGTGAATCCATAGACTCTGCCTTCTCGGCTTTTCAAACAAAAGAACACGCCTCTTCTTATAATCAACACCTCCTCTTGTCCTCCACATCTCTGCCCTCTCATCTACTCAGTCACTGTCCCTTGCAATTCTTCTTATTCTCACTCCATCAATCAATTTCTCCTTCTCTATTGTATCATTCACATTGCAGATAAACATCCTTTACTTTCCAAAACATTCTTGACCCACATACCCTTCCAGGTACCATCCAATTTCCCTACTCCCTGACCATCTCAAAACTGTGGGCATAGTCAGCTATAGGACCATTCTCTTTTCAAACAACTCCAACGGGCTTTCTGCCCTCTCACTCCACTCTCAGGTCTCTTGTCAAAGTCAACAGCAATCCCCAACTTAACAAATCGCATGGTTCTTTTTCTGTCTTTACTTTCATTGGTCTCTCATGGATCTTCCTTCTTGAAAGCCTTTTTCTTTGCCTTTCGGACGCCACACTCTCATGATTTCCTCTGCCTCACGAGGAAGTCATCCCAGGACTGGGTACATAATTTATGGGGTTCACTGCAGAATGTAAATGTGGGGTCCTTAAAAATTATTAAGAATTTCAAGACTGCAACAGCAAACTATTAAACCAAAGATGGGACTCTTCTAAGCTTGGGAGCCCCGTGCAACTACACAGGTCTCATGCCCATAAATCCGGCTCTGGTTCCTTTGTCTAAAGGTTAGAGGGGTCCTCAAGCACCATCTCAAAGTCTTTTCTCCTTTCTATCTACACTCCCTCTCTAAAGATCTCATTTGCTCTCAAGGCTTACTAAGCATATCTATGCTGATGACATCTAAATTAAAACTGTAGTCCCAACTTCCTCCCTGAGCCCTAGATTTCTTTATCCAACTGCCTCCTTGGCATCTCTACCAGCACCTCTAGGAGATACCACAGACTTGACATGGCCAAAAGAAAACTTTTGAGTTTCTCCTATCCCTCCCACAAACCTGTGCCTGCCTCAGCATTCTCATGTCAGTGAATGACACCTTCATTCTCCCAGTCACTCATGCCCAAACTTCCAAGTCATTCTTGATTCCTCTGTTGCTCTTATATCCCAGAACCAATCCATGAAAAAAAAATTCTATGAGCTTTACCTTCAAAAGATATCCCTCATCTGACCAACTTTTTTTTTTTTTTTTAAAGATTTTATTTTTTCCCCTTTTTCTCCCCAAAGCCCCCCGGTACATAGTTGTATATTCTTTGTTGTGGGTCCTTCTAGTTGTGGCATGTGGGACGCTGCCTCAGCGTGGTCTGA
This sequence comes from Equus caballus, assembly GCF_041296265.1. Lineage (NCBI taxonomy): Eukaryota > Metazoa > Chordata > Mammalia > Perissodactyla > Equidae > Equus > Equus caballus. The sequence continues at coordinate 30,353,037 of NC_091711.1, read as the reverse complement.
TGAGCAGTGCCATGTCCGCGCCCAGGATTCGAACCAACGAAACACTGGGCCGCCTGCAGCGGAGCGCGTGAACTTAACCACTCGGCCACGGGGCCAGCCCCTAATCTGACCAACTTTTAACCATGTCTACTGTTTCTTGTCTAGCCCAATACTTGGCACATAACAGAAGCACAATAAATATTTGTTAGTGAACAAATGGGTAAATGGAGTTGTGAAAATTATGACACAATTAGTGAAAAGTTCTTATTAATACAGTTTGGTGCTCAATAAATGGTCATTGTAGATAACATGATTAGTTTAAGAAAAGTTCATCATTATTGTGGTGGAGACTAGGTAATTATTCACCAAACCCAGTTCCCTTTTTTTTTTTTCCCGAAGGCACACAACTAGACTACACTCCCCAGGCCCCTTCCATTGCAGAATGTGGGCCCTTGTGACTGAGCTCCAGCCGTGGAACAAGGCCAGAAGTGATATGTGCCACCCTGGCTCACAGAACCTTCCTGCATGAAATCACCTACTCTTTCTCTTCATGGTCTGCTGACCAGTTGGTGTACCCCAGGTTGACCTTGGAACCCACGTGTTGACGATGGCAGAGCCAAGCCCTGGATCCCTGAGGCAGGGCAGAGCTTCACCCCTCCATAAAAGACAGTCGGACTTGACCTGAGTGGGAAACTTCTTTGTGCTCAGCCATAGGGATTTTGATATTTAACTGCTATGGCAACCAGAGTTACTTTAACTAATACAAACGCATCACTTCCTGGCAGCAGGTCCCTGAGGTATGCGCAATTCCAAAAGAAGAGGGAACCTCAAAGGACTGGCTTAGGAATCACAGCATGATGGATGTTGGAAGGAGCCTCTGAGAGTATCCTTTTTAGTAATTATAGTATGTGACCTCACTTAAGAGTCAGGCCAAGAGTGACCTTGGGATTTTTGTCTTTTTTTTTTCATTTGTACATTTCATTTGTACATAGTAGGCACTCAGTAAGTACTCATTAAATAAATAGATGGTGGGGAGAAAAGGCCCTAGGTGGCTTAGGACGGAACATTCTTTATTTCCTAAGGGAACCTCAGGGAAGCATTTCAGTTATGATTCAACAATTACTTTCAGTGACTTGTAGGAACTAGATAACTAAGTACTTTTAGATGGCCAACATGTCCCATTTTTGTAAAATGATAGCTGCTTTAAAATAAAGTGCAAATCAAGTCATTTGTCTTTTTTTCCTATCAACGTACAAATTAACAAGTTTATTAAAGCTAAAAGAATAGCTAAATTGGACTTATTTATTTTTTTATTTTTTATTTTATTATTTTTTTTTAAGATTTTATTTTTTCCTTTTTCTCCCCAAAGCCCCCCGGTACATAGTTGTATATTCTTCATTGTGGGTCCTTCTAGTTGTGGCATGTGAGACGCTGCCTCAGCGTGGTCTGACGAGCAGTGCCATGTCCGCGCCCAGGATTCGAACCAACGAAACACTGGGCCGCCTGCAGCGGAGCGCGCGAACCCAACCACTCGGCCACAGGGCCAGCCCCTGGACTTATTTACTTTTAATGACTTGCTTAGCTGAAAACGCATGTTAATTCAGCAACTAATCCTCATAATCACTTAGTATCATAAAGTGAAATGCAAATGGTTACTTGGACACATAAACCCATGTTCCCGACCATACTGCTTGCCATGGTTGCTAAGAAAATAGAGCTAATCTCAAAATCATACGTTCATTCTCCCTGGGGGCTGGTGGGCAGATTTTAGCCACCCTGCCCCACTCAATCTCCTTTTGCTCCGACTCTGCCCTGTGACAACAATGCGGTACAACATTGTTTTGTTTTTACGTCTGTCTTCCTAACTGAAGGGCAAAGCACAGCAAGGTCTTAACTCTTCTTTAATTCTCAAAGCTTAAATCAGAACTTGGTATTTCGTAGGTGCTCAATACATGTTAAACAAATGAATGAAAAATATTGAAAAAGTTAATCCAGTAACCATTTGGCTGCTGAGACTAGGAAAACATCATCATTAATGCATCATAAATTCAGTCCTTGGAGTTATTAGAGGCAATCACATATAAATGCAAAAATATGTCAGCTAAGCTTGCTGCTCAAAATTTACACAGTTGGCCACCACACAGTGGTAGCCCTATGTACAGAATGGTGAATAATTAACAGTCTGTGCTCTCAGGGTACTAAGTCTACAGAAGGAGAAAGACTTGTAAAAAGATACATTACAAGCCACGAAGTGTAGTGCTGTAACAGAAGTGCATGCAAAGTACACTGGGACACAGGCCTGGGAACAGCTAATTGCCTCCAGCAGTCTCAAAAACCACTTCAGAGAGAAGCTGAATTTCAAGCTGTAAATTGAAGAGTGCTAAAAAGTTTGGCATGTAAAGAGAGAGGTTTCTCACAACCCCCATCCCATTTATTTTGTACCAAGTTTGATTAAAGAATTGCTATCATTTTGGAATACGGCTTAGAAAGTTTCATGGATGCCGTGGATTTGTAACACCTCTTTGTCTTGTCTAGTCCTTCTTTCAATAAAACAGACATGATAAATGACCTTCTTTCTTTTAGGAACAGCTCATCAAAGATTTAAGGTGATATAAAAACTCAGTAATCACAAAGTGATGGATGAAGATAGACTACCAGTAACAACCCTAGTAAAAGGATTTCCAGGGGACAGATAATGGCAGCATATATAGGACAGTGATATTAAGAGGCACCTATTAAATGAGGTTTTCTGTTATCTCCTGGTACTGGGTAGGAATGATGCAATGCAGGCAGAGAGTAAGTGTACACACTCTCCACATAAATAAGGACACATCCCGGTAATACCTGAAAAACACCATTGTGGAGAAGGAGACTTCTTTAGAACCACAGACCTATACCCTTAATGTATGGGACCCAATACAATTGTATGTTTGGAAACCTCAAGTAATTTCAGGAACAAATGAGAAAATGAGTTCCTGCCTTGAATTAATGCATCTAGAAGCCTGGATATTGATTTCCTAGACTATGGATCACCCTGCCACACTACAGAAGTTTATTTATTGTCCTGCAGTGTCTAAAAGAAGGGCTTGCAAACCCTAATTAAAATTTAAATGAAAGCCATCATCAGATAAAAGTGACCCATAAACTAAGGGATTAAAATAAATTATGCTGTGATGGTATTTGAAAGTAAGAAAATAGAAGAACAGGATGGTTTTCTTAAAAAGAAAAATCCTGCAAATATATAGAATGACAAACTGTCACGTTTCAAGGACTATGCTGTAAAAAAAAATTAATGAAAACTGAAAATAAATCCTCACTGTACTCATTTCGTTTTTCAATAGACAACCAATGCTGCTTAACTGAATTCCATCAGCTGTAGAGTATGATAAGGATGTCTAAAGAAATTGAAATAATTATTTTGTGGACTTTTTAAAACAGGAGTCATATGATGCCCTCGAGTTTTAAATAAGGTACATTTAAAATGAGATTTGCAGCATAAAATATTACGGTAAAATGTCAAAAGTACTGACCGCGTCCCTCAAACTAGGACCCTCTCAGCTCCTTTCTGGCAACCCTTCCCACAAGGTTCTCTCTGCGTCGCATTCCAGCAACTGCTCCTTCCCATTGCTGCTTCAGGCCTCTGTAAGCCTTTATGAAACTCTCCTCAAATTATCCTAATTTGAGTGTGTTGTTTTCTACTGAGACCCTGAAGTGGGATTCTGGTATTGGATTGCTCATGTATTTGAAAAACGCAGGCAGAACCTCCCTTGCCAGGAGGAAATGAAAGACCAAAGACTCAGGGCAAGTGGTGACATAACTTAGTCAAGCTGTCATCTGTGGTGGCATGGAATGAAGTGCAGGTGGAAGGGAAGGTGCTCGGAGGTCAAGGAGCTGAGGCACTTAATTGCTATGGTGATGGTAGTGATTATAAAGATTATCAAGTCTCTTGGCTTCTTCTCAGAGCCCTAGAAGGTATACAAAAGGGAAATGAGAAATTGAAATCTGAGAATATACAATTGCGTGGATAAGCCAGAAAGTTCCCATAGCCACTTATCTCCTACAGGCTCAGCAATCCCTCATCTTCTAGGGTTGCAGGACAGATATGACTGAGGGCCAAGCCCAGGGCTCAACTGTAAAGGTTGCAGAGCTGCAGTGTCATCACATGATCTGCTCCACCAGGTGTCTGATATTCAGGTAAGGCACTGGTGGGAAGGGAGTGTCACCCTGATAAAAGGAATGCAATCATTTGGGCAGACACAAACAAAGCTGAAAACTCTGAACCCACAAAATCCTCCTACACATGGGGAGAGGTATTTCCTCCCTATCTAAGAGAAAGAACCTCTCCCTGCACAATAACCTGCTGGTGCGTTATTCCCCTCAGGACCCACTCCTACCACCTCTCATTGCCTCTATCTAAGGTTAGGTGCCAACGCAGTCCAGAGGGAGAAGGATGAGACAGCCTACCTATCTTAAGATTTACAGAACCTTGCCAATCTGTATTGGCAGGAACCAGGAGAGCATTTACGAGTTCCCAAGAGCATCGGACCAAGAAAGAGAAAATGTAAGACTCAATCTTGTTTAATTCATTGATATGGTGCATTCACCCAGAATTTAGGATTTAATGTTTTAACTTGAGCACCAGAGAGTGGCATCAGTGATCTGCCAAATTGTCAGATTAAAGCCTGGACTCAAAAGAAGCCTAAGTTATCTGGTCAAATTGAACTTCCCTGCCATCCTATAGAGCAGGGGTGGGAAAACTGTGGCCCACTGGCCAAATCTGGACTGCCACCTGTTTTGGTATGGTCTGAAAACTAAAAATGGGTTTTACAATTTTTAATGTTTAAAAAATAAATAAATAAATAGAAAACTATCAGACTTCGGCAAGAACAGTTGCTTAATTTTTCCTCTTGGCTCACAAAGCCTAAAATATTTACTATCTGGCCCTGTACGGAAGTTGGCTGAATTGACTCCTGCTGTAGGGGAAAGAGTCTAAAGCCTTAGAGAGATAGGAGTGCTGAAGTGGATCTCTTAACAGCAACTGCCGCTCCCTAACCTCAACTCCCACCCTTCACCAAGATTAGTGGGAAGGTACTCTTGAAAAGCTTCTAACAGCTGACCTCTGTGGTGCCTGTTATCTGGAGGCTGGAGATGGGGAAGGATGCTGAAATAGAAGCAAGTTCTTTGATTTCAATGAGGATAAAGGGATCCAAAAGGGGTAGAAGGCAGTTGGTGGCACTTAACTGTCAGGGACAAGATGGATGCAAAAAACCACAGAGATATGTGATAATCAGAGCCTTGATCCAAAAGAATCTGTGGTGATGACTACATGATCACGGGATTCCAAGAAATGAAGTAGAAATAGATGGGCAACCTATAAAAGTGCTACTTGAAACACACAAGAGGAAAAATTTCTAGGTCTGATGGGCTGAAACCTAATATAGTCACTACAGTGGGGATTCTCAGGCTCTTACCAAGTTCCACTGACCCATAGCTTTTCCACAGAGGGAGAGGCTGGGTCCTTTTGAGGAGGACCCTGCAATGCTGCCTTAGGTATCCCTCATGCCTTCCACGGAGGATCCTTTGGCTATTTCCAGGGAGACTATGCACTGGAGAAACAGAAATACTCAGACCTTCCACAAGTTAAATACTGGATCTGAATTTGCACTACTTTCTGGAGAGCTGTCTAAAATATTGCTGTGGTGCACCATTCAAATGGGGCAGGGGGCTTGTGGAGATACGTGATCGAGTCTTGTCTTGAGTCCATCTCATAGTGGGTCCAATGGCACCAGAAACCCATCCTAGGGCTATATTCCCAGTCCCAGAATATACAGTGGAAATAGATATATTTATCAACTGGAAAAACCCCACATTGTTTGACTGATTCAGTGAATGAGGGGAAAATGGACACTCCTAGAACTATTCTACCCAGTAAAATAAACTAAAATCCTTGTCACACCTCTGGGCGAATTGAAGAGATTGGTGCTACTAGCCATGACTTGGAGAACTAAGGAGTAGTGATTCCTATCTTATCTTCCTTTAACTCAGAAAAAGTTGCCAGATGGTTTGTGGAGACTATTAGGCAATATTCACAAACTGAACAAAGTAGTATTGCCAATCACAGCTGGGGCTCCAGAAGTGGTATTTTTACCGTAGAAATCAACACACTGGCATCTGGTATGCAGCTACTGACCAGGCAAATGCAATTTCCCCCCATCCTCATCAATAAAGAAAATCAGAATCAGTTTGCTTTCAGTTATTGGGGAGAACAGCATACCTTTACCGTTAGCATCACACCTCTCTGTCATGTTATTATCTGGAGGACTTCTGCCAGCACCACTCTTCATGGACTTGCAGAATGCCTATCCATTTGCTCTGGTATCTCATTTAACATTGCCTCTGCCCAGGGAATGTATTTTAAGACAAAAGAAGTGTAGCATTGCACTCTCGTGCATGAATTCACTGGTGTTACCATGTTTTCCATGTAAACACTATTTTACATAATTTATCCTCTCCTCTACCAGAATGCCCAGGTCCGGAAACAAGGGGCAGAGGAGAGAGTGTTCCTATCTTAACTCTAACCCTAACACCTAATAACCCACTTGCAGAATTTTTGCTTCTCATGACGCTGACCACCTGATCTGGGAAGTCCTAGCGCCTAAAGGAGAAATGCTTCTATCAGGAAACACAGTCAGAGTCCCACTGTTTTGGAAGCTGAGCTTACCCCTAGCTAGTGTGGGTTGGTCATACTACCTAGCAGGTAGAGAAGGACTCTGATTAATCCAAATTACCAGGGAAAAACTGAACTGCTTAAGAGTATGCTTAGAACCAGGGAACACTGAAGCAACCCAATAAAGAAGGGGCTGCCAGGACAGAGATTCTGCAGAAATAAAGGTCTGGGTCACCGCCTTCCATTCCCATCTAGCTGAGGAGCTGGGGAAAGTAAGGGGAACACTGAGCGGGGATGGGAGAAAACAGCTTGTGCTACAAGAACTGTGGCAGCTATGCTTTGCACTCTTTCTTTATTCTGTGACTACAGGTTTGAGGAGGGAGCATCACTGGAGAGACATCATTTAATGAGTCATAGCTGATGGGACCTTCTGTGTCCCCCGTGAAAGGAGCAAGAACTTTTCAAATAGACAAAAGATAAGCACGTATGCTGAGAGGCAAAAAGATTGGGCTGTGCTGGATAACTTTCATTGCCCCTCCAGGTCTCTCCACCCTTCTCCATCCTGCCCTGTGTGCTGAAAGGCTGACTAGAATGGATTTTATCAATGGGTTCCCTGCCCTGTGGCTGCTCACTGGGTTCTGCCAATGGGAGGCACAAGTAAAAGACAGGACGGCTAAAGGAGAGAGATGTCAGGGTACTAATTCCCCCAGTTCCTTCCCTGTGGGATCAGCAACAGCTGGCTGTGTCCGCTGTATTCCATCCAAGTCTGCCCGCAGCTCCCTCCTACCCTCACCCCATCAGGCCTTGGGGAGGGAAACAGAGCTGCAGTTACCAGCCCCAGAGTGCTGTACTGCCCCTTGTGGTTTCCTTACCCTGCCCACATCTTTGCAAATGGTCCCTTTATTACATTCTTCTCAAATTATCCTAACTTGAGCATTCCATCTGTTTCCTGCTGTTTCCAGATTTACATAGCATCAACAGGCTAAAATAAAATGCAGCTTTGGGGCTTTGGTGAGGTATTATTTTTTGTTTTTCCGAACACACACACAAAAAATATGATGTGATAAGTTCAAGTAAAATCCTTGAAGCAAAAGCAGAGCTTATTATGAAAGGTGTCTGTGTGGGAGTGCATATGTGTGTGTGAGTGAGAGGTTGAAGAAGGGATTCCCACTGAGAATCCTAAGCCTAAAGGGAGAGGAAGCTGTAGCGACAATTTTGGGGTGAGAACTTCAAATCTATGTATCTGTTCTACCAACTGGGAGCCCCTTTAGGACAGAATTCTGGATAGAAATAGGAAAGAAGCACTTGTAGTACATGGTTCTTGTTCGACTACCCAATATCTATTCTCTCTTCTACTGCTAACAGCATCCTAATTTTTGTAGGGAGCCTGATATCCCTTATTCTACTTCCATGTGATTCAAGTGAAATGGACTCAACTCACCCCCAGATCCACAAAGAGGCAACAGATCCAGGCCTCTCTGGCCAATGACAGTATTACATGCCCTTGACACAGATAGTGGTTCAAGAATGAGCATATGAGAGTATTAGAGTCATATTTTGGGACTTTTGCTGCAGTGACCTAGAGCAAGGCATCTAGATGGCCAGAGCCACTGTCAGCCACCTTGAAAGTAAAAGTAGACAGCCTGCCTAAGAAGGAAGCCAACCCAGAGGAAAACAGATTGGAATGATGGGGAGCAACTCTGATGACACTGTTTGAGTCCCCTGGATCAAACCATGCCTGAAGCTAGATTATTCCTTTGGACTTTTCTTTCGCTCAAGGCACTTTGAGTTGGGTGCCCTGTCACTTGCAATAGAAAAAGTTCTCATTATCAGTGACATACCAATAGCAGGGTGGTAAGATCAGTCCACCCTGGGTGCAGGCATTAAGAGGGTAGATTATAAAATGTTTAAAAACAATAATAGAATCCACTATGAGACAGTCTGCTTTTTATTATTACCATTGACTGGCAATTTTAAGCCTTATAAAAATATTCCTCCCCTCAAAATCTTTTTATTAGTCAAAGTTCTAAATAATTGTTGCAGTTACTGTTAAGTCTTAATATCATAAAATACACATAAGCCTTAACTTAGCCTATTTTTATTGATTATCTATAACAAACTTCATAGTCTAATTGAAAACTAATTCAGAGAACTCTTGATTATACAGTTGGCCTCCAGACTTAAGTGGACTCAACTACATACTTTCATTTCAGAGTAAATCCATTATGGGAGCTCAGAAGAATTGGACCCAGCTCAGCCTAGGGGTGTCAGGAGAGGCTTCCCAGAAGAGCCAACACTTGAGCTGAGTATCGAAGGTCGATGTCATCTTCTCATGCTGGATTAGTCTAACAGATTCCTAACTGGTCACCCTTTTCCTGTTCTAGCCACCCTACAGTCCATTCTTACCACATTGCCCAGATCCTTTTAAGACATACATCTGCTCAAAAACTCTCAATACCTTCCCACTTCACTCAGACTGAAGATCAATTACAAAAATCCCTATGTGATCTTCATGGTAGACCTACAACCCTTCCCCCCAGCCTATCCCTCTGACTCTGGCTTCCTTCCTCTTCTTTGAGCCCTCCAAGCATCCTCCTGCCTTAGAGCCTTTGTATTTGATGTTCTCTCTGCTGGGAACCCTTCCAGCTCATCTCTAACCCATGTGCTCACGGCTTTCTTCCTCACTTTCTTAAGGCATCTGATAAGCACCTTATCAGTTAGGCTTTTCTTTCCCTGCAACAATTGCCAACACTGCCCTCTCCCCACAATTGTGACCCCCTTCCCCTCTTTACTATTCACCATAGCACTTATAACCACCTGACATACTATACATTTACTTCTTGGTTAATCACCTGTCTCATCCAATAGAAGTAAGTTCCAGGAAAGCTGTACTCACAAGGCTTAGAACAATGCCTGGCATAGAATATGCTCTTAATACCTATTTGAGAATGAATGAACAAGTGCAGGGAGGGATCTTTGGGGCAGTGAAGAAACATATTAGACGAAGGACATAGACAGGGGAAAGTGTGCTCCATCAAGGGAATTTAAATTTAGGAGGGAGAATATGGAGAGGTAGGCAAGCAAGGACTCAACCACCATGGGCTCCTGTACATATGTTCTCCCAGATGCTTGAAATCCTTCCTGGAAAGAAACAGACAAAACGGGCTGGCGGGGGGCCGGGGATTGAGGCAGAGCTTTCAGTGGACCAAGAAGAGCTAATAAAGCAGCCAAGTCTATAATCCCTCAACACTTCAGGACAACATGTATGTATTAAGCACTTTTTGAACCAAATAAAATTCTTCACAATCCCTGGTGAAGTAATAAACTTCGAATCAATAACTGTGCACTAGCCAAGGCTTAGCATCAGAATTTCCTAATTACAATGCCCAGTGGAAAGATGGTCAAGATGCAAGCTCAGCATCAACTCCAAACCAGTTTATATGCAAACACATCATCCCTCCAGCCAAAGCTGCACTAATGGTACTTTAAATAAAGCTTTTTAAAGACCGTGATGGCAGGGAAAATACAGTTTGAGAATCCACATTAAACTGTTTCTTTGTGCCTGGAAAATTAGCCAAAGAGGTACTGAGGAGGTGAAATGTCAGCAATGCACTTTGTGCAACCACAAATATTAACATATTTAACACCAAATAGTTATTTAGCACCTGTAATGTGCCAGGCAATTTTTTGGTCCTTTTCATTAATATGACTGTCATCATTTAGTGCCCACTAAATGTCACACATAGTGTTAGGTGCCCAAGATTGAAAAAGAATGAGACATCACCCACGCTCTCAAAGAGCATCCGGAACCACGACAGATCTACAAACACGAAACTGTAGTGCGATAGGATACACACTACTATAAGGATGCAGAAAAAGTGTATTCTCTTAGAGTGAATGCTTTAAAACTTTTTAAGTCTTCAAATCATCTTTGATTCATGTACAGAAGGTATGAGATTTGCATCTCTTATACATTTTTTATGGGCCTAGATGCTGGGAGTGTTATAGCGTATTAGTCAGGATGGACTTGGTTATGCCACCATTACAAACAACCCCCAAAATCTCAATGACTTAAAAAAAGAGATATTTCTTACTCATGTTACACGTCCCATTTTGGGTCAGCTGGGGGACTCTGATCACATCAGCACTCAGAGACTCAAGTTGATAGAGCAGCTACCATCAAAAATTTGAATACATCCAAGCATGCGTTGGCTCTTAAAATTTCTACACACAAGTGACACCTGTCTCTACCACACACTTTTAATTGGCTATAACAAGTCGTATGGCCATATCTAAGTTCAGTGGAGTAGGGAAAGACTACTATACTGTATCACAAAAGAGGGAAGGAATCAAATATTTGTGAATAGCCCTGAATACTACTTTAAAGGTGTAACAGAAATGGAAGTGTCATTTTAAATTAAAGTGCCAGTCCTGAATATGTTTATTGTGTTACTTTTTGCCTTAAGCCCTGACTTCCCTTGAGAATTCCTTCTCTTCTTCTCCGGGAGAAGAACATCCAGATGCACAATGACTTCTTTTGTGAAAATCTAGTATGTGACACTTTCCTGTTCCTATTTGGCAACTGTGGGAATCTTGCCTCCAATATATGCTTGAGTCACTGCTCAAGTAATTAGAGTGATTAGAAAATGAGGAAACTGGGGGTGGAAATAGGAAAACGAAGCAGGGCAGATGGCAGAGGAGTAGCTGGTTTTTGCAATGAAGCTACTGGCAAGAAACAGGAAGCTGAGGGGAAATGGACTCCCCATCCTGAAAGCCTTCTCCATCTTTGTAAGAAGAAAGAAAACTAAGTTGCACAGGCGTTGAATATTTGAATGGAGAACAAGGAAAAGAAAAGACAAAACTTTTTTATATGCAAATTATCTGTAATGAAACAAGAAATTAAGAGGGATCTTTAAACTATGAGGGAGCATAAAGCTTCTAAGAAGCAAAGGATGATAAATAGAAATTATTTATACAATCCATGCCCATGTAAATATAGAAAATGTCAATTTTCTCTATTTAGTATGAGGTTTACAGATTTCAGCAAATACAAAATATTATTTATATGGATTTTCATCAGCTTAGTTAAAAAAATTTGCCCTTCCCAACCCATGAAGTCCTCAATCTCAAATTCTCCTACCACCAATGATAAAATTTATGCTTTCATATATACATCCCTGCCAGGGAATTAAGGGATGGTTACATTTCCTTTTCTTTTCTGGTTCTAATGGTTAGATTTCAAATGAAGGTCTTTAATGTTACCTTTAATCTGTTTCATTTTGTCTTCTCACATTATCCTATTTAGTAAGAAAATTCTTTCATTAAGTAAAGCAGTGACACAGGTTATTTTATGTTGGTTTAAGGAGATGGTAGTTCTGTTACAAACTCAGAGAGCTTCAGAAACAATCCAATTTCTTGCTTTCATCTCACATCCTACCAGTCCTCAAACACAGCTGACGTAGGGCACTCAACCTCTTATTTCACATGGACAGGTCAATGATGCCATCATTTTGACAGCTGAACCCTGAAAATCCCGATATGGCACCACACCTGTCTGCATATCAGCTTCACAGGGAGGCAGAATGGCTTGGAGTTTGAGTGAGGGCTTTGGAGTTGTCATGCCTTAGGGTTCATGTTAGAGTTAGTGACCCTGGGCAAGTGATTACATTCTCTATGCCCTTGTTTCCCATTGTAAGCATTGTAGTGAGGATTAAGTAAGATCATGAAGTAAAACAGTGGAAAACAGGGAGTGCTCCATAAATGTTAGTTACTATAATTACTACCTACTAGCGTCATTCTGTACCGATGAGCTCCATTACCCATAAGAACTTCTGGTTCTGCTCTGCCTGTTGTGCATTTGAGATTATTCATTTAAGAAAGTTTTCTGAACCTTATAAATGCATTTTTTATACCCACAAACTTCTTAGCAATAAAGAGGGCTATTAAAAATGTGACAACGTGCATGGCCCCTGGTGGTGACCTCCAAATGTACCTGGATCTACCCTAAAGCATTTCAAGAACACCTGAGCTTCCATATGCCCAATGAAGGCTTCTCCAAGGCCATAGATAACACACTGCACCGCTTCTACTGAAACGAAAGGACAACTACTACCTTAAATCTTGATGAACCTAACTAACTAGAGAAGAAAGGAAAAGTCCGTGTGAGAATCATACTTTGCTCATCTCTCCCTTAGCCTTACCCCCACATCCAATCAATCAGAAAGTCCTGCCAACTTTCCTTCTTAAATATTTTAAGATCCTCTGCTGTCCTCAGTGATAAAACCTATACTGCTTACCATGGCAAACACGACCTAGCCATCTAGCTTCTGTTTTATATCCTGCCATGCTCTTCCTCATACGTGAGTTCTCCCACAATAAGAAACTGCTTTGGTTCCCACATTCACCTTGTTGTTTCCCACCTCATGCCTTTGCTCATGCTGGAACACCCTCCCCTCACCATGGTCTTGGCATACCTAGCAGACTTCTTCCTTCCCATCCTTATGACTTAATATAGACATCATCTTCCACAACCTCCCCCAAAACCTTGATTAGATGCAATAGCTGCCCATTTCTGTGCTCTCAGAATACCCTCTACCCATTCTCTATCATTGGTCGCACCCTGCTGTTTTATAATTATTGATTTTTGTGTTTACTTCCCCCAACTGCTATGAGAGCTGGCCCTATGCTTTACTCACCTCCTATTCTCCCAGTGCTTAGTATACAGCTCTGAACAGATGCTCAACAAATATTTCCTGAAAGAGGAAGCAAGTTTACCCTCAGAGATACTGCTACTTATCAGTAACGTGGAAAAGTTCCTTAACTTCTATAGTAATCACTTTCCTCATTTATAAAACAGAACTGGCTGGCTAAGTCCTCTGCTAACCATAAGGTACCATATTTCTAAGACGCATGCTTTTCTAAAACCAGCATTTGCAATTAGAGGCAAAAATAATCACTCTGGCTGACTATATCTAAAATCATTTAGCAAAGTACTAAAATCTACAATCTAACAACCTTCCTTTTCCTCATCCATTTGTTCCAGCCACACCACCAATTTGAATGTTCCCCAAATGCACTATAGACTTTTCATGCCTCTGGCTCTTTGTCCATTAAGTTTTCTCAGCATGGAACATTGTCCAGCCTCTCCTTGCCCAGGGAAATCCTACTCTTTCCTCTACCCATGCCTGCAATGCAAGATGCTCTGTAAAATTTCTTCTTTGATTAGATTTTGACTGCACCACTTATTCCACCTACCCTAATATTATAAAAGTTGTTATCATGTCTACGTCCTTGACTTCATTGTAAGTTCCTTGAAAATAGAAGTAGGTCCTACTCACCACCATGGCATTCAAAAATGCACAGAGCTCTCCACACAGTAGGCATTAATGAATGGTTTTTGTTGGTATGTGAATGTATTCCTGATGCCCCTGTAAAATGACGAAGTCCCCTCAAAAAACAAATTGGCAGTGTCTGGACAAGAATTTTTAATTTAATATCCTCCTTCCTGATACTTTAGCCATAGAAAATAATGTAAAAGCTACATATGCAAAAAAAATTCTGGGAAGCAATTGCTTAAAACAATGAAAAACTGAAAACAAGAAGCTCTCTAAGCACGGCAGAGTCCATCAATTCAAGAGACCAACATAGAGCCATTAAAAACAGTAATTTAAAGATTACCTAGAAACATGGAAAAAATAATGTAAATCAGAAGAGAGTTAGAACACAAAATTAAATATATGACATTGCTGTAACTACAGAGCCCTATGACTAAAGATTTGAAGGGTAGCCAGAGACTAGAAATAGACCATTCTGCCTCAATTATGAGATTATGAGAAAAATTTTCTATTTTTTATAAACCTCTTCCAATATTAGCATAAATTATTTTAGTAAATAATAATAAAATCTTAAGGACAGAAAGTAGAAAAGTTAATAAGATAAAAACAGAAATAAAGAAGAGATAAAAGGATGTGCTGAACCAAGCTGACATTACTAACACATAGAAATGACACAAAGATTTAACAAAGTGATACGAGGCCAAACTTGAAAATAAGAAATGGAATACCCCAGCTACAGAGACAAAAAAGGAACTCAATTCCTGATTAGGAAGCAGGAATTGATACACTTGTGGTCCAAATGGGTTTCAGATTAAAAACCTAGGAGCTTGGAGAATAAAGCATATGAGGAGACAAAAGAAATGGACTTGGGACCATGTTAGGTGAGAGCTGGTATTAAGTCTGCCTACACAAAGCCCAGGAACTCAAAATCTCACTCAGTCCATGAAAACAGCACCTAGTAAATGCTGTTCACTCACCTAAGAAAGACAAGGCATCTGGCTGATTGCACATGCCATAATGGAGGAGAAAATTAAAATTACCTGTAAGAAATCTAAACCCTTGATCATGGGTAGGTATAGAATTCAAATTCACACTTGCATGGAGTGAGAATCCCCAGCTGAGAAATTAAAACAGAAACCAGCTCCAGACATGGGCCAGAGGCAAACATGAATTGGTTCTGAAAGGACCCATAGAGGAGCTAGGACACATGGAACCCCCTGCCCACCAATGCACATGTAAACAACCGTGACAATCAAAATTCCTGCAGAAGATAAGCTCACAAAGGAAAGCAACAAACCACATCAGGAAATGGAACATGATGAGCAAGATTAAGGAGATAAAAATAAAGAAAATAATTTGCACCTCAGGAACTGAAGAAACAGAAAATTTTAAAGAAGACTATAAAATAAATATATTTACTCTATTGAATGAGTAACAAGAACTAGGACATAGCTCTATGGGAACAAAAGGTTATTTTGAAAAAGAACCAAAAAGAAGCCAATGGAAGAGAGAGTTAATAAACTAGAAGATAGACCTGGAAAATCATGTAGAATGCAGCACAGAGAAACAAAGAAATATGAAAGATCCTTTAAGAAACATGAAGGATAGACTACACAACCCTGTGTATACACAAGTTCTAAAATGAAAGGAGACAGAATGGGGGAGAGAAAATTCAAAATAACGTTTGAAAATTTTCCACAACTGAAGGAATACATGGGTCTCTAGCACTTCTCAACCTAACCACAGCTAGCACAACGAGAACAACTGCACTCCTTCAAAGAAAAAAAGGAACTAGCTAAAGCAAATAAAGAACAAGATGATTACCAAGAAGGAGACCACAATTAGACGGAGAGATTTCTCATCAGTTAACAAACATGCAGAAAGCAATGAAAAAACATCTTCTAAGAACTAAGAAATCATCTTCTAAGAACAAAGGAAAAATAACACGCTTTAGAATTCTATACTCAGCAACACTGTGATTCATGAATGAAGCAAAACAAAGATATTTTCAAGAAAATAAGATTTTACCACCCGTAAAGCCATAAGGATGTTCCTTGGTAAGAACCAAACAGAATCCAGAAGGAACATGTGAAATTCAAAAGCAATAGAAAGCAAATAAACTGGTTATCACGTTGGTAAAACTACATAAAATGACTGACTACAAAAAAAAAGTAATAGTTAATTTGGGGAAGATCAGAAAGCAGGTGTAAGTAAAACACTAAACCAAAATATTACATAAAGGAGTGGGCAGACTGTAGTTAAATAGTATTTAGATCCTTGTGCTGTTGGGGAAGAAGACAGAGATACTATCTTTAGCTTTGATGAGTATACTTGTTAAATATCCATGAATACTACAATTAACACTAGACTTTAGTACATAAAGGAAGCATGATGCGATTTCTAAGGTAAAAGTAGTTCAAGGCTATAGTCTTTTGCTAACAGAGGAAAAAACAGAATTAAAAAAAAATGCCCAAACCAAAAGAAACTAAGAAAGGTAGAAAAAACAACACAGGAAAGAAAAATAGCACATAGAGAACTAGAAGACCAAGAAAAGTTGGGGTTCCAGATTATAGGAGACTGAAGAGATAAGACAACTAAATACAATGCATGATCCCCATAGAGGAAAAACTAATTGTTATAAAAGACATTATTGGGAAAATTGGGTTAATTTGACTATGGACTATACATTAGATAATAGAATCATATCAATGTTATATTTCTTGAATTTGATAATTATACAGTGGTTTATAAGAGGATATCCTTATTCTTGAAAGATATTTAGGATTATGGGGTCATAATATCTGCAGCTGACTTTCAAATGGTTCAGGAATAGTAATAAAAATATGAGCAGAGAGTGATAAAGTAAATGTGGCAAAATGTTAACAGTGAATCTAAGTAAAGAGTTCCTAAGTGAATCTAAGAATCTAAGAGAATCTAAGTGAAGTGCATTTCACTATTCTTGAACATTTTTGTAAGTGTGAAAATTTTCAAAATAAAAAGTTTTTGAAGTTAACAGTATAAAGGAGAGAAATCATAGGCCCATCCCTTAGCACATTAGGCAAAAAAGGGAAAATTCTTAATCTGATGATTAACGTACAACAAACATTATGCTTAATGATGAATTACATACAAGGCACATACGCATGCTATCACCATTTCCACACTGAACTGATGAAATTAGCCAGGATAGCAAGACAAGAAAACAAATAAAAGATGTAAGGTTTGAAAGAAAAGAAAGAAGCTATCATTATTAACAGACTACATGATTACATTCATATAAAATCCAAGAGAATCTACAAGTAAATTATTAGAATAATAAGACTAAAACTAAGAATAACGATATACAATACCTCTATAAAGAAACTGGAAAACACGGTTAAGAAAACTAAGTAGACTTAAACTAATGAAAAGCTATACTGTGTTTGTAGACTGAATGTCTCAATATGTTTAAAATATCAATTCCCCAAATTGGTCACCAAATATAAAGCAATCTTAGTCAAAATCTTAACAGGTTTTGTATGACAAGCTTATCCCAGAATTTAGATACAAACCCAATAGGTAATGAACACAAGACTCACTTGAAAAACAAAACAAGATCCTTGTGTGGTTTGGGATACAGACACTGTTCATCTTTAGCCTTTAATGAGTATTCTCATGAAACATTTATGTGTACCTCAATTAACATTAGGTCAAGGAAGTATCCTATAATTTCTAGGGTAAAGGTAAATGCAAGACTTTATAGGTTCCAAACTAACAGAGAAAAAAAAGTGGACGAACTTACCAAATGTTGAATATCAAAAGTTTTTTAAAAACTACAGTAATTAAGAGAGTTGTACTGGTGTGGTGATTGACAAATAGACCAATGGTGGAGAGGCAAGAACTCGGAAAGAGATCAACGCATATAAAGGCATTTGAATTGTGGCAAAGATAATGACACCAAGTAATTGAGAGAGGACAGTCTTTTTAAATAAGTGTTTAGATCTAAATTTTTTAGAAAGTAATATTGGAAAATATCTTCATGAACTTGGGGTAAAGAAAAATTTCTTAAATGGGACATATGATGTACTAGCAAAGGAAAAGACTGACACATTAGATAGTAAAATTAACAACTTCTCTTCATAAAAGACATTATCAAGAGAGCTTTAAAAAGGCAAGCTACAGACTGGGAGAAGCTGTTTTCAGCACATATCCCAGACAAATGGCTTGTATCCAGAAAATATAAAGAACTTCTTCATATTAATAGGAAAAAGACTGTAATTAAGTAGAAAAATAGGCAAGAGACTTGAACAGGCTACTCACCAAAGAGGAAATTCAAACGGTCATGAAATCTATGAAAAGGGCTCAACTTCATTAGTCACCAGAGAAACACAAAACAAATTCTCAATGAGATAGATACCCCTATACACATACCACATATATTATTAAAGCACCCCCAGAAAGGTTATACCAATATACTTCCTCTGGCAGGATAAAAGAGTACCATTTCACTTGATGCTTGCTAACCTTGAGTATTATCACTTTTAGTTAAATTACCAACTTGATAGACAAAAGTGATAACTAATTGTTTTAATTTGCATTTTCGGAATTTCATAGATATCGTAATTTTTACATATATATTGACTAGACCATGTATATTTTTCTTTTGAGACTTATCTGTACCCATTTTTCTAGAGGGTGTCCATTATGGCAAACATTGTGTTAGTTCCCTCTTTCTTAACTAAGAAAGTGCAGATTGTGTTGAAGGCAGCCATGTGCCCGGTTCTAAGCACTTGCTTCTTCATACTTCCCTGAAGCTAGGAGCAGTCATGTCACCCACTTCTAGCCATGAAGTAATCAGAAGCATACTACTGGAAGCTCCAGGAAAATCATTTGTTTCCTAATGAAAAAAAGACAGTCTTAGCTGCCCTCTGCCCTTGTCCTCCTCCCTGTCTGGAATGCAGACCCTGATGTCTGGAGGACAGTCTTGTGAACAGAGTGATGGCAGTCACATACATGTTTAAGATGGTAGAAGCAGCCTCTAGCCTGGATGCTTTCCGAGAGCTGCCGAACCAGCCCTGAATTACCTACCTCCCAACTTTCTTTAATGTGAGAAAAATAAAGCACCATTTGATTGAGCCTCTACAGTAGAGTTTGGCACAGGCATCTGAATGCAACATAACTGACACCACAAATCAGTAAGAAAGGGATGGATGTAAGTTTTTAAGTATATTATTCGTTTCATCAATTAATGTTACAAACAGATTTTAGCAAGTTTATAAGCAAAAACCCACAAATTTCAAAAGGAACAAGGGTATACATGATAAATATAGATGGATGTGAAGTTCTAAGAGAAAATTAAACACAGTCGAATACTGAAAAAAGTGGAAATGTAAACAGACAATTTTCTGATAAACTATAAACTAGCAACGATAATTCAAGAAGGAGTAAAAACTACTTGGTAACCAATAAGAAAGTAAGAAATTAGAAGAATATTACTTCCCCAAAGTTTCTGCCACCCACCGAACCTCTCCCGCCTCTTCAGCCACACGAGCCTTGTTGTCCTTCCTCTCACATGCCAGGCCGCTCCCACCTTAGGGACCCTGCTATGATTTTCCCTCTGCCCGGATGTGTTCCTTTAGGCATCTGTGCTGTATCAAGCAGCTAGAGCAATTTTTAAAAGGCAAGTTGTGTCCAATGACTCCTCTTCCAAAACCCTTGTGATGACTCCCATGTCATTAAGAGTAAAAACCCAAATACTCAAAATGGTTTGAGAACTAGAGTACTCCTGCCCTAGCCCTTTCTCTTTCAGACTGCATTTCCTGCTCTCTCACACACACTCTGCTCCACCCATGCTGGCCCTGTTGAGATTCCTTCAGTATGCTGAGTGTGCTCCCGTTAAGAACTTTGCACTTACTCATCCTTCTTGGAACACATTGATCCATACATCTGCTTGGCTCACTCCCTCACCATCTCAGGTCTCCACTCAAATGTGTCCCTCTTGGTTGATTTCCCTTGCTTCTTCATATTTGCCACCTCCTGAAGCATTATAGAACTACTCCCTTAAGAAATTTTAATTCTTCATTGAAATTATAAAAATATATAAGACAATATAGGCAAATATCTATCTGTATTATGGATGTGAAAAGGATTTCTAAACAAAAAAGCAAAGAAAGAATTCACAAAGAAAAAGATCAATGAATTTGATCTAAATAAAATTTCTTGAACTTGCTTAATTCAAGAAAATTAAAATGCAAGCAAACTAGAATTGTCTGGAAAAATATCTGTGACCACGGAAATATAATTTATTTAGAAAAGCACTAAAATCTATGAGGAAAAGAAGTAAATCTCCTAATGACAGAAATATAAAAGGAGAGGTAAGGACAGATATTTAACCAAAAGAGAAAGATAACTTTCTTTCTGGTAAAAAAAAAAAAAACCTTTTAAAATACTCTACTTCACTAATAATAAAGTTTAAGCGGGAAGATATTATTTTACATGGTTTTAAAAAATGATAATTTTGAAAAAATACAGTGATATGGGCAATTTCATAAATTGATGATGGAGACATAAATTAGGAGAGTTTTGCTGGAAGCATTTCATGTCAAAGAGAAACTCTAGTATCAAGAGTTTAAAAATATTTATACTTTATAACCCAATATTTACACTTTCAGGTACATATATAGCAAGGTAAGCATATATGGAGACTAACATTCACAGATAATGTTACTCACTGTAGCATATTTTATAAAAGCTAAAAATGGGAAACAGATATTTAACAGAATGGTTAAATAAATTATTTTGTATACATAACATGGAATATTAATGTCCCATTAAAATGATTTAAAAGAATTTTTAACAACCTGGGAAAATGTTTATTATAGTATTATGGTAGTTGAAAAATGCAGGACGCCACATAGATTACACAGAGGAGGCTCTTGAGTATGTGAAAATATCTATATCATCAAAAAAATGTCTAGGGAAGGACTGGCCTGGTGGCGTAGTATTTAAGTTCATGTGCTCTGCTTCAGCGGCTTGGGCTTCACTGGTTTAGATCCTGGGTGCAGACCTACACACCGCTCATCAAGCCATGCTGTGGGGGCATCCCACATAAAAAAAAAAAGCCTAGAACAAATGAATCTTACTTAAAAGAAAATAAAAATACACATTTTAAAATACAGCATTCATGATCTTAGGTTCTGCCAGTGTAATTACGAGTTATAATGAGTAGTAATCATTCTATTGGGTATTTCACATAAAATTTATGCCGCCATTTAGATATAAATAATGAGAGATTATCATTTTCTAATGCCATAAAAGTTACCTAAGGGAAAAATCCAAAAAAATCCAAAGCATCAAAAAGGAAATACAAACCAAAAGAAAGCAAGTGATGGAGAACCTGGCACCAGTATGTGAAATTCCACCAGAAGGTGTCACCCATTATCATGATCTCATATCAAAATGGAAAGAAGTCAAAGAGGAGAATGATTCTCGTTAGTGGGCAAGACCAGTAGATGTACAAGGAAGAACCGTGTCCATCCAGGCCAATTTGTAAATGATTTCAGTCAACCGTCAACTTTGCTGTTACTTCTTATCATTTTCAAATTCCTTCCTTTAATCACACATACAAAAGTTCCCCCTCCAAGGATCAACGGCAGAAGCACTGATGAAACTCCCATGAAAAAACTGTTTAGAGATGGTTTTTATTAAATAACTAATTAATATTTAATCAAATATTCCCAAATAAACAAATTTAATCTATAAACAAAAACCTTCTAAAAACTCAGTCTCAATGGTAATTTAGGGGTAGCTCTCAAAGTCTCAATTGCCCTCAAATACTTTCAACTCATTTCAACCAACCGCACATATTAAGAACACACTGCAGAACACAAAAGATCATGTGTTTGATGGTCAGAGTCCACAGGTCCTGGCTGTTGGAGGTACCACTGGAGTTCTGTGATGACAATTAACAGGACAATTGATATGCTAACCCCTATTTTTGGCAATTTGGCACTATTACAAGGCATGTATCCAATGATCTAGCAAGTATAAGTCTCAAAATTTTTCCACATATACATGTGTGTGTGCAACATGACATGTACAAGAAAATCAGTTCATAGATATAGAGTTTGAAATAGTAACCTAAATATCCACCAGTAAGGGACTAGTAAATGAATTGAGATACAATCGTATAGTAGAATACTTTGAAGCTGTAAAAGAGATAAAAAGAAGCTCTGTGTGTACTCATTCATGTCAGATGTTCACCTTGACACACCAGTAATTAAAAATCAAGGAGTAGAACAGTGTGTAGCATATGGTACCACTTGTCTTTTAAAAGGTATAAAACTGAAACACTTATTGCCTCTGGGTTGGAGAAACTGGTAGCTGGGGGACAGGGGCAGGAAGGAGATTTTTCCGTGTATATCTTCTTGTATCTTTAGAATTTGTAACCCATATTTGTACTATCTATACAAAAATAAAACACTTGAAAAAAATACATACAGGACAATTCACCTGTATGTTTCTGTTTTCCTACCTAATATTCACAGTAACAATTACTCCTAATGGTCCAAGGTTTTTTATTCTACTAAAATATGTGTCTATTGTAGTAGGTAAATGTTCTCCAACTCAGAACAATGGCAACTACCTCAATATCTTTCCACTCAAAAGACAGGATTCTTTTATTTCCATTATCAGTTCATTCATGCATTCATTCAACTATGATTAGTTGAAAGCTTCCCATATGCCAATATGGTTGCTGGGGTTACAAAGTGGCAGAGACACAGCTCTTCTTTTTAGGAGCTCACAGTACTGTAGAGAAGAGAGAGAAGTAAACAGGAACTCATCCGGTCCACAACTATATATTTAGCACCCACCGTGTGCAGGGAAAATCAATACAGTGTGGTGAGAGTAAAAGGAAAGAGAAGAGCAGAAGCCCAAGGGGAACCTAAACAAGCAGCACCCAGCTCAACCAGAAGAGGTAAGAGACATCCATGAGATAAGCAGGCATTACCCAAGGCACAGAGGAGGTAGGAACACTCCACCACATCCAAAAGCCGAGAAAACCCAGCCTACTAGTAGCTGGCTTGGTTTGAGAGAAGAGTGTGATGGGGTCAGGGACAGAAATTAGACTGGAGCCATGGACCAGGAGAAGTGAGATCACAAAGGACCATGCTCATGAGCTGGGATGGCTGTATATCAGTATCACCAACAGAGCTTGATTTTCCCAGACATACTGAATGAGAATTTTAGGGCATGGGGCCCTGCAAGCTTTTTTTTTTAAGTTTTTAAAAGTTTCCGTGGTGATTCTGATGGTAAACCAAGTATGGGATCCACTGGCATCTAGGATCTCCTAACAGAGAGGTTCAAAATACCCTGTTGGTGACTGAGAAAGAGACAAGGAGAGCAGGTCTCTGCTCCTCCTGCCCAGTGGAAGTGATGAGTGGGCAGAGTTGGCTTCATTGGGCTGTTCCCAATACCTGAGAGAGAAAATGGAAAGTTGGAACAACAGGATAAATCAAGGCCCGTCCCCCAAAGAGGAGCATTTTCAAGTCTCATCTCACAAGGGGGAAAAAAAACAAAGAGCCAAGTTGATATAGATACAAAAATTTCTTCTTTGATTTTTTTTAAAAGTTAGTACAGGGCTGGCCCCTCGGCATAGTGGTTAAGTTTGGCACTCTCCGCTTCATTGGCCCAGGTTTGAAGGTTCAGATCCCAGGCATGGACCTATACCATTCATCAGTCACGCTGTGGCAGCAACCCACATATAAAGTGGAGGAAGACTGGCAACAGATGTTAGCTCAGGGTGACTCTTCCTTGGAAAAAACAAATTTTTTTAAGTTAGTACAAGACTCCAAAGTAGACAGCACGACGTAAGATTGTTTTTATGTGAGCCACTTCTTTGTAGTTACGGCCCCATATCAGGCATTCAGATGCACACAGCACATACAAGCTCGATTAGCCTAAAAACTGGGACATTTTTTTCACCATCTGAGGCAAAATGAGAAGCAGCAACTTGCTACTGTACCAGGAGAACGTAATGCTTTACTGAGGACTGGAAAAAGCTTCACATTCACAACTCTTTAATGCACCAAAGTAAACTTTCATCTCTATTTTGGCTGCCTTACTTTTTAAAATTCAGTTTGGCCACACTCTGAGGTATTTTGCAAGACATAATTACACAGCAATTGTGACATGGGAACAAAGGGAAAAAAATAAGGAAAACCAAACCACTTCACAAAAATGTATTTTTAAACATTTAACAGTCGTAAACCTAGATGAATCACATACTAAATAGAAATACCACCCACAATTCCACCTGACCTGCATAATGTTTTCCTCCAAAAAGCTAAGCATATGTTCATTAAATTTATTCATTCACTCATTCCCTGGGTGCTTATTGAGCACTCACTCTGTGGCAGGCACTGTGATAAAGTGGCACGATAAAGTGGTGATCAAGACAATATTCTCCCTGCCTTCACTTCATATACTGCTGAAAATGGATACCAGACAAAGCAGAGCAAGGACAAGGGGTAAGTGCCATGAAGTGGAGACACAGGATGCTAAGGGAATATACAACATGGGGACCTAATCCAGCCTGGGGCTCATGGCGAGTTTCCCCTATGGACTCTGCTAAAGGTGTGATCTGGATATAAGTGGGAGTTAGAGAGGAAGGGAGAGGGAGGGAATATATGTGGTATATATTGGAAGGTAGGGAAGGAATAGAATGAGGGTATTTTCATAAGAAAATATGTGGAAATGAGATAGAACACGGTAAGCTTGAGGAATTGAGAAAATTCTTATGGCCAAGCATAGAAAGCAAAAGGAGAATATTAAGAGAGGAGGCTAGAGAGATAGGTAGGGGACAGATACATACAGTAATTCATCCGGAATGTTACCATGAATTATGTAGAGATGGGTACTTTTGTCTCAATTTACAATTAGCTCTAGAATATAAAATTAAGCGCCTTGGCCAAGATCACCAAATCAGAGCAAAGTCAGAAGTCTGCTGCAGTAGATCCATTAGTCTAATGGTTCCATCAGATACTCCAATCAAGATATTGCTTTAGCTCCAAATTATATAAAATTAATAATAACTTAAAAGAAGAGAGTCAATACGCATGCTACCCATACTTCTGTGCGTAATGATACAATTTAGAAGCTTCACAATTTTTATTTTCAATTGAAGGAACCTGAACTAAACAATAATTTCTGATGTTTTAATAGATACTAGCATCATTAAAAAAATTTGTTTATATATTGTTGAGTGATATTAGTTTTTAAAAATGTTACCATTGGAGGGAACTGGGTGAACTGTACATGGGTTCTATTTTTCTTATAACTTCGTGTGAATCTACAATTATCTGAATAATAATTTCAAGTGAAAAGTCCAATTATTGGTCTACCCAAAAATAAGATGACGAGAGGAAAGTATGACCTTTATATATTATGGCGATCTTCATTTTTTTCAGCATTTAGACTATTCATTCAAGGTCTTGGGACTGTATAGAGCTAACACTTATCAAGAGATTTCTAGGCGCCAGATGCCTTGCTAATTAATTTGTAATTTCATCTGTGCCTCACAGTAACTGTAGGGTCAATGTATTACTATTCCAGTGTAAACATCAGAAAACAGATACAGAACAATTAAATCATTTTCATAGCCTCAGGGCTTCTGAGTGACAGTGGCAGGATTCAAACTCATGTCAGTGTGACCCCAAAACCCAGTTTCTAAGTTACAAGCCGGGTCCTAGATTCTTTCCTTCCACAGGTCATTCACTCACTTCAGGCTTTCATTTACTCTATTCAGTGAAGAATTTGAACCAGATGACCTCTGATTTCACTTCCACTTCTAAACATCTGTTAAATTACATTGAAATGGTAAAATAAATGTTATATATGCTATCTAAAAACAACTCTATAATAAAATATATTATCTTTTTATCCTCATTCCCAATTTTTCCCCTTTTCTTTAGTCTGGATGGCTATTAGGGTGAGCTATAGAGTGCTTTTTTTAATTCTTTGAAACTTTATCTTATAGACAATATATCTTATGATCATATAGACACGTATCTTATAGAAAGATTCGATAGCAAGTACCTTAAACCATAAAAAAAAAAAGTAAGCAAATTTATTGGGTGATATCAGTGAAATGTGCAGGGACAGGCTAGACTCAGTCATGGATGGATGCTCAAACAACACTGCCTTAGAAGAAACTAAGGAGAGAGAAAGAGAGATCACCTTAAGCTGAAAAGAGGACAGAGAACTTGACCCCAAGTCATTTCTACCTTCTAAGCCCCAGAGTAATTACTACACGT
The DNA here is from genome assembly GCF_041296265.1 of Equus caballus. NCBI lineage: Eukaryota > Metazoa > Chordata > Mammalia > Perissodactyla > Equidae > Equus > Equus caballus. Next base: position 30,326,764 of record NC_091711.1, on the reverse strand, counting down.
CAGGCAGTCCTCTGCCTCAGCTTTTCTTTTTGATTTCTAAGATTCCCTTAACTCACATCATCCCCCTCCAGGTCCTACTCCTCCCTCTAGCCCCTTCACAGGTTTTTAAGAAAACTCCATGCACTCACTATCTCCATCTGCTTTCTAATCTTCTGTTCGCTTTTTAATCCCTCTAAATCTCCACCCCCCACCGCCCCCCCCCCCCCCCAATCCCACCAAACCACTTTTGCTTAGGGCACAACGATATCCATCTTGCCAATATGATGGGCTTTTCTGCTCTTGGCTTCTTAATCTCCCAATAGAATTTGACATGATGGACAACTACCCTCCTGAAACCACTCCTCTTTGATTCAGCAAAAAAAAATATCCTCCTGGTTTTCCCCCTTCTGCTCTGGTTGTTCATGTTCAATCTTTTTTTTCACAACTTCCTCTTCATCGATCCACCAACTAAACTGGATTTCTCCAGGATTTGTCCAGGGCTCTCTTTTCTTCTCTATCTTCCTTGCCAACCTCCCCCATTCCCATGGTATTAATATTATGAATACACTGATACTCCCTAATTTAATTGTTGTTTTGACTGTTCCTCTGGCTGGCTATGTATACCCCCATAGATGCCTCATTGGCTTTTCAAACATAACAAGCCCCAACCTTAATTTTTCATTCTTCCTTTTCCATCCCCCCTCTCCAAAAAACCAGCTTATCCCCTGTTACTGATCTCAATAAAGGGCTCCACCATCCACCCAGGACAGAAACATCCCTGTATCTCACCATCCCTCATAGCTGGTCTACTGGCAGGTCCTGTTGAACTCAACTCCCAAAATATATTTTGAATCTATTCACTTCTCTCCATACCCCCTATTCCTACTATAGTCCAAACCACCATCCTCCTTCCTCTGGACCCAACTCTTAACTGGCTTCTTCACATCAGCTCTAGTATCTTTCCAACACATTATCAACAAGAGACAGAGGAACTGCTATGAAATGAAATTCAGAGCACGTTGACTCTCCTGCTTGAAACCCATAAGTGGCTTCCCAATCCATATAGGATAAAATAAAAACCCAGTTTCACCTCAGAGTAGTTTCCCCCAGATCTGCAACTTCTCATTGTTCCTGCCTCTTTCCTAAGTATCTTACTTCTTCCTTCTTGACATTAATCCATTCCCTCATCCTGTTTTCTTTTCTTTATAGCCCTTAGCACGAGCTGAAATTATCTTTCTGATATGTTCCCTTAACATCTAATTCTCACCTCTAGAACGTAAGCCCCATGAAGGCAGGCATCTTGCTTGTCTTGTTCACCTCTGTAATTCTAATGCTCACAACAGTGCTTGACATGTAGTGGACACTCAATAAATAACTGATGAATGAATGAATGAATGCAGCATAGACATTTTCAGTGTGCTTGTCTTTGACTTTAAATGAAAGTAAAGTGAGCAATAACTGCATTTTTAGCTTAACTTCTATCTGAAGAGAAGTATTGAACAATTCCAACATTCTTTCCTCCTGGACAGCGTTTCAATATGAACAATTCATTATATATTTCAGATTGAAGTCTAAACTCCCACAACCTCTCTCAGATTATTCCATGCCACTCTATCAGCATGGTATAATTTTTATGCTAAAATAACTAATTATTCCTTTCTCCTTATTCAAAATTCTAAGTCAAAATGACTTTGTACATATTTGAGAGATCGTAGTCACTCCTACAATAACATAATTTTCTTTTGTCATGTCATAGTCCACCTACCTTCTAAATTACAGGGTAATTTTGATCCTGGTAAAGCCCTTTATTCTGTTGAACATCTTGATGAGAATTTGGATATGTACATTTGGGTCTAGAAGTTAGGAAGCATTAAACTGCTCTATAAAAATAAATTGAAGTTCTCAGGAACAGAAGGTATGAAGGATATTTTCTTAGTGTAGATTGGAAACATTCTTACAGAGTTACAATATCATAGTGGTGAGGAAGGCCAACAATTCAGACACCTCTTTAGAAAACCTGTTAACTCTGTCCTTGCCTTGACACTAATTTCTTCTCTCAGAATCATGACGTTGGTGACAATGATGATGATGACGGTGGTAGCCACTAACAATTATTACATGATGATGATGTACCAAGCACTGTCCTAAGCACTTGGCATGTACTATTTTAGTCTTCCTCACAATTTGCCTAGAGACATGCAGAGAGTAAATGGAGTTGAATTTGAACCTGGATTTGCCCAAACTCTTAATCACTATGCTAAAAGAAGAGCAGTAGTTCCTCTCTCAATTCTAACAAGAAACCACTGGCTGGTAATTCTGGTATGACAGAAACTCCAGCAGAAAGAAATTGTGTCATCTTGCAGTTTGTTCATGAAAGAAGAGAAAGGCTGGGTTAAGACAGGAACTTAGGTTTTTAATAAAAGGGTTTATTAGACTTAGAAGTAAAACATGCATGATGTTATCCTCAGAAGTTCTAAATAGGAACCCAACTTTCTCAAAAGGAATCAGAGACTCTAAAGAATGACATCTCAACACACACAGGCAAATGTATTTGCAAGCAGCTCTAAGAGGAGGCAAAAGAGAAGACATAGGAGAAATATATAACAAAGAAAGAAATAGATGAATAGCGCTGACCTATAACAAGAATGTCAGAAAAGTTTAACTAAAGCCAGGAATGAGCTGGTGCCTGTGAAAAATGCCAAGGATGACAAAAAGCTTAAGCTGCAAAAACAAAAACAGAAAGACATTCAGAGCCAGAAAATGAATAAAGAATATTATGTCCTTGGCTTTGGGTTGGGGGTGAACACTGCAGTATTAGCATCTGTCAGAAGCTATACGGGGTAGGTGGCTGAGATGTATGCCACCTGTCTGGTTGACTCAGCTACCCCCATCTCACAAACCCCCATCCATTATTCTCTATCCTTTTAGCCAGCATCCTCTTTCTTCATAGCAGTTACCACTTCCTAAGAAATGCTTCTGCTTGTTTCTTGTCTGCCTCCCACATTAACAAGCTCCATGAGAATACGTATTTTACCTTATTCCCCACCTTATCCACAAGTACCTAGAATATACCAGGCACTCAATAAATATCTGCTAGATAGACAAATAAATAAATGAATAGGTACATGAGTAGTTGACCTGGCTTGGTAATCGTTTTTATGAAAAAGACATGACAGTATCAAATGGTGACAAGATTAGTATGAGCCAATATAGCTAGATGGCAGCATTTTTTTAAATCTCATTTTAGGCTTTATTGGCATAACAGTAGTAAGTTAGGGATACGTTAGAATCTCTCATGTATATTTACCTTCATGATATCCATCTTAGGGCTGCTCTTCCCAAATTTCTGATCCAGTAGGTATGTGGGGAGGCATGGGCACCTTTTTTTTTTTAAAGGCATTTCTGTTGCTCACTTCCTATTAAGAAAGAGTGGCTAGGCAAATGGAGATGGGTATTTCATTGGGTTTGTCAACCAATGTTCTATGCATACCTAAAAGATTCTGGCAGGGTCTTGAGACTCAACACAAAAACACATGATCTGATAGTTTTGAAGGTAGTTCTATAGTGTATTTAGAAGAGGCTAACCAAAGACAAATGCAGGAAATAACATTCCACAGCCCAATATACCTCCTTGGCCAATTTAAGGTGAGCAAAGCTGACCTGTCACTCCAGTAAATGTCTTTACTGCTATCACTTTATGGACCTTTGAGGGAGTCCCTATACAGCTGCAGTCTGGAAGAGGGACATGGTTGTGCTGGAAATGAAGTGTCAACTTTTGAGAGCTGCCTTCATGTATTTAAGGGGCTGTGACTCAGAAGGGATCAAGTTTTATTTTGCTCCTAAATCCAACCTGTGGAACAATCCAATAGGAACAAGAGAAGCAAAGAGGAAAAAGCACCGAATAAGGAGTCACTCAACCTAAGCTCAACTCTTCTCTGATATTTACTACTAACCAGTACGACCTGAACAAGTCTTTTACCCTTCCTGCATCTCAGTTCCCCAAGTGTAAATGGCATAATGCCTGCCTGTCCTGAAGCAACCTAGAGTACAAGCTGTTTCATACTGGGGAAGCTCACCCTGGGGCTGAAAGACACCAATTATCAATATTGCTGAAGTTATTCCTCCTTCAGAAAGGGAGGGAACAGTAACAGATGCTCTCTAAGCAGTGGTTCCCTTTTTTTTCAGTATGAGGACTTCTTTTGCATGCCAAAAAATTTCACTGAGCCCAACACTTACATTTATGTAGGAGGTGGGAGGAGAGGGAGACCACACCCTCAGTAGCACCTGATTAGGAAAATGCAAAATATCCAAAGTACTATGTAAAAGTACCATGGGATCCACGTCCATGAGAAGAGCAGTGCAGTGATGTGCGAGGCATTACTCACTCAGACTCAGAAGACCACACACATTCCAGACGAGCGCACATTTTACTACAATGCATTAGTTTTCTCAGAGCCTAAGGTCACAGGCACAGAATGTTCGTTTTTTGCCACCCTAAATTAACCAGTGGGCAGCATCCAAGTCCACTTAGCCAACAGAAATGAAACAAACTTCAGCCTGAAAAAGTCTTTAAAATGCTCATTTGTCTTCTCAAACAAGCAGTGGGTCCTGGATATTTTACCTTATTTCATTGAAAAGATGTAACTGATTATCAGATGCCCAATATATGTACTGAGAATGAAGAAAAAAAAAAACCCTGCCAACTAAACTATGAAACGATGCTTTCTTACTACTTATAATTTTTACTTTATCTTTAATGGAAGGCTCTTTTAAACTTACATAGGTTGATTTTTATTATATATCAATCTTGTACATATTAAAAATAAATAAATTGGTTAAGGTAGCCCTAAACTTTGCTTATTTGCAGGGTTTGAATCTCCAAACCAATTTTGACTAAGCGTTTCCAACTGCTATGATTTCCACACGAATCATCCTCTGAGCCATCAAGAGTTGGTGGTACAACATCTCTTCAAAGAGGGATCTCATGTTGTCTGAGATATTCTTCTGAGCCACTGACACCCATTCTGCAAGTGCTGGTACAAACCCGTAGTCAAAGGTAATGACATCACAACTGTGGTATGGCCGACAACAAGTTTAAGATGCACTCTGATCCCAGAGAGATAAAGAAGTGCATCTTGGAATCAATAAATGTAGTGTATAATTCTTGAGAGAATCAGTTCTGAAAAATACTCTCGTAAATAATGCCATAGGCTTATCTTCCCAGGTACCTATCAGTGGTGTTCTCAGTCTTCTATCCCTCAAGGCTAGAGTTGGAGCCTACTTTTAATCTCCCTTCTCTTTTATCTACTATGTCATCTACTATATCCTTTTTAATGCTCACTTCACACTGCCCAACGCACTTACCCCTTGCTCCTTCATCCCATGACCATATCCTCCTCCAGGCCTCAATCCATCTCACACTTTATAATCAGTCTCCTATCTGCTCTTCCTTCCTGCAGTCTCTCTGCAATCCAGTGTATTAGAATCAATGACCTAAAAACACCCTTTCATCATTAATTCCTTGCTCAAGCATTTCTGTTGGCTCCCTTTTGCTCCTGGTTCAAACACCAAACTCCTTTGAAGGCCCCCATAACCTGACCTCACTCAACTTATCAAACCTCATTTCCCACCTTCCTCATCACCCATCTGGCCTGATGCTGAGGCTGTTCCCTTGTCTTCCTGTGCCCACTACATGCATTCTCAACATCACATCTTTGCTCAAGCTCTCTCTCCTTCTACCTAATCCCTTTCCCTTGACCAAGTCTTCCTTGACTTTTCCAGGCCCTGTGCACTTCCCTTTTTTCCTGTATTTCTATTACACTAGTGGTGAGTAAAGTTTGGTTTTAGACTGAATGTGCACTCTATTTTTCTTCCCTATAAAACTGTTAACTTAGAATCATCAAAAACTGAACAAATCTTGGGACTCAGTCATCTCCTGCCAAGTTGGCACCCAAGTCACTTTTAGTCCATGATCCTTCTAGCCATTTGCTACTGCATCCCCTTACCTTCCCCACCACCAATCTCAGCCAGCTGGCATCACTATATCTTATTCCATACTTAATAATCACAAGGATCAGCAAATCAACCATGCCCCCTACCATGGCCACCAACAGGCCAGATATGTTTCTATGGAATACAGAATACTCAAGGCTCGCTCAAATAATGGAGCTGCTTAATCATGATGTTTATGATGTTCATATCTGACAATCTCACACTGACTTGGAAATCTAAAGGAAAAAAATCTGTTTAAACGTACTTTTATGTGATTTAACCACTAAAACTTTTTGCCCTGACCTTTGGGCATGAAAGAGCAATTTTTATTTATAATCCTTCTCCCAAACAACATGATAGTAGGTTGAGAGTACAAACTCTGGAGACAGACTGCCTCTGTTGGAGTCCCAGACCCACTGCTTAGTAGCTGTATGACCTTAGGCAAGTGACTTTAAAGTCTCTGGTTTCCTCATCTGCAAAACGGGAATGACAACAACATTACTTGTCTCATAGGATTGTTGTAAGGATTAAATGAACAAATTCTTAGAATAGTGCCTGGTACAGAGTAAGTGCTCAATAAATATTAGCTATCACTATCATCATCATTTTGATTATTATTAGTATTATTTTTTTACTATTAAATGATTAGCTGGTAGGCCTGTTCCAAATACAAAGCAAAGTCTGGCTTCTTTGACATTCTTTCTTCAACCCACTCATAAATAGCACTTTTCTCTAAAGTCTTGTCATAAAGCCCTCTTTCTTCACTTCCAATGTAAATTCTCTCCCCGGGGATATTATCAACCCAGCTTCCCTCCTGAGTTCCAAACCTACACTGAAGTTAAGACTCTTAACTGTCTCCATTCACCTGGATGAGCCTTCCACAGGAACTTCAAATATAACACCTCTCTCCTGGCTCCCCATTACCTGTGGGATAAATCCAAATCCATTAGCCCAGCCTTCTTGTGTGCCTCTCACGGGGCACTCTTAAAGTGCTATCCCTTTGAATTTTCTAGGCTTTGGCTCCTGCTCTTCTCCTCACCTGGAATCCTTTTCCCTTTGTCTCCGTGTTTACACCAGCTCCCTTGGAAGCATTTCCTATGCTTTGCTAGAAAACTTCTCTTTCCTCTAGACTCCCAAAGTGTTCCATTTCAAGTATTCTAGTATCATAGCCCTTATCATATTTATGATAGTTATTGGCTTCTCTTTCTTGTTAAGTAAGAGTTTAAAACTTCATATTTTATTCATTTTTGGACCCCTAATGCCTAGTACACTGCCTGACACAAAGTGTTTTTCAAATTGATTAATAGGCTTCTGAGCCCAGGCACCCCTTTACTAGTGTTTTAAATACTCAACACAAATTCACATTGCCCTCTGTGAGGACTCCAAAAATGGACTCCAGATGGAATATAAAGGGAAGTAAGCAAGATGTGCAAAGATTATTGACTCCAATAAATATTCATTTAGCAGACAGAATATTATAAGAAATGCATTCACGTTTTTCTGGCATTGTCGTATCTTTCACCTGATTAATGGGGCCCTCAGGCAGTGGTCCTGCTGTCACTAATTGAAATGTGTTTTCCTGATCTTCGGCTGGGCTGTTTTGTTGATTCATGTAGCATCTTGCTTAATTAAATAACACAAGTGCTCGGTTACATAAGGGCACCAAATTTCCACTTCACAATTCAAGAGGCCACAGTGGAAGAAGCCACTCAGCATTAGATAATACTAAACAGCTGAATATATTGGCAGCACCAGTTACAATAGAAAAATTCAAATTATCAGCCTCTCTGATATCTGCCTGCAGCGTATAGGGATGTGGTTCCATTTTACATTTGGGTATTCTTTGGGTACAGTGTAGAGAAAAACTACAATAACAAGCACAAAAGTTTCCACAGGGGGATACAACGGCACAAATAAAGCAATAAAATGAATCCCCATATTGCAGTAAAATTGTCAACTACATTGACATTACAAATCATGCAACTAATTCAGACGTTATGTTTACCTCTCTCAAAAATCTTTTTAACAGTTTTTGTTTTCAATACTTCATAACACCAAAGCAATGATACCAAGGACAGGAAAAGTACTGAGTGGAGAATAGATTGCAGAGATTCAAATCTCAGCTCCTCCGTTCTCTATGACTTTTCTATTTTCCTTAATCTAAACCTCATCTACGTGTGATTAAGAAAAAATCTGTTCCTCTTTACATATTGTGCCCATACTATGCATTGTTCAGTCACTCAAAGTGAGTTAAAAAATATATACAAAAGATATATGTCAGGCACACTACAAGCCACTGAGGATGTAAAATGATTAAGATATGTCCTTCTTTCAAAGAGCTCATGGGCAAGTAGAGACCTAGCCAGGCCTGTCCTGCTGCCTGGGTGCAGTTAGCCCCACCCCCAGGCCTAATTTTAGTACTTGCTGTAATGTGCTGAAGTATGTTCCCACACATCTGTGCCTATTAGACCATAGACCTATGGAAACAGGAGCCACATCTTATTCATGCCTTGCATCCGTGATGGTCTGCTTGCTTCTTACATCTCTGATCTCATCCCTTGACAGCTTTCCCTCTCGTTCATTCCACTCCAGCCACACTTGCCCCCAAACTCTTCCTCAATATGCAAAGGAACCATGTGCCTCAGGACCTTTACACTTGCTGTTCCCTTTGCCTTGATCACTCTTCCTCCAAATATCTGCCTCGCTTGCTCCTTATGCCCCTGAGTTTTTGTCAAGTGTCCCCTTCCTAGCGAGCCTTTCCTTGACCACTTTTTAAAACTGCAAGTCCTGTACCACAGCATTTTCTATCACCTTGCTATGTTTTCTTTTCCTCCTTAACACACATGACTAACACAACACAGATTTTACTCATCTTGCTCATTGTCTCACCTCCACTACCAAAATGCAAGCTCCCAGAAGACAGGAGTGTTTGGGCATCCACTGCTGTATACACTATATATATGGCACCTAAAATAAGTGCTGGCCCAACATAATAAGAGATTAATAAATATGCAAAGAATAAACAAACTATGCGGGCTCTAAAAAATAGCATGATACAATCTTTGCTCTCAAGTAGATTAAAATTTCTGGAGATTGAAGGGCAAAACTAGTAGGGAACATTTGGTTTGGCCACTAACCATCTATTTCTCCTCCTTCACAACATCCCAGTTTCCTTTTATGGATTATCTGTCTCCCACTATGTCTAGTTTTTGAGGATGGTAAATCCAGGTATCTGGCCTCTTACCAGGGCAATTCAAAGGGCAGATCCTTCCACTCATTGCCCTGATATGGCTGGGCATGGTCTCTTCCTATTTGCATCCTCAGCAACTGTCACAATAGTGGAAGAAGCAGTAGGAGTTCATTCATCTCAGCAGTGACTTGCTGCTCCTGCTACGAGACCATTCACCAGATTCCTCATTCCTCATCCATGTGACACTACCTTGGCTCCCATCCACTTCCAGCTCTGGTTCTCTAGGCTCTGATGAATCCAGTGGGCTACCCATAGCCTCCCCTCAAGATTTTCTCTCTTCACTCAAGCAAGCCAAATCCATTTCCAATGCTTTTACCCAAAGAACCCCTATTGATTCAATATGAAAAAGAAAATAATTCATAGTATGTATTAAGCGACAAATAAGTTTCCTTATTCAGCTCAGAGGAGGATGCAAGTCCCCTGGCTTCACATAGGAGATGTGACCCGACCTACTCTTTGAATATTAGACAGGACCTGGATGAGTGGAGAAGAGTGAGGC